>NW_008751854.1:474060-529275 GCF_000715545.1 Opisthorchis viverrini | reverse complement strand
GCGACGTCCTCGCCATTTTGCGCTGTGCGTGCTTTGAGACAAACGGCTTATGACGACTGTGAATCATTTGATGAAAGCACTATCAGATTCGTGAAGAACTTTTACGTTGATGACTGCTTAGTGTCGGTCGACTCTGCCCATGAAGCTATTAGGCTGGTCAACCAGCTGCCTAAGTTGTTGAAAAGGGGTGGCTTCCATCTGCACAAATGGATAAGCAACAGCGATGAGGTTTCCTATCAGATACTGGTAAGCGAGCGTGCTACTGACCTGGTGTCTTTGAACTCACTGCATCCTGACATACAGAAGACGTTGGGACTCTAGTGGTGTGTCAGGACTGACAGCTTCAAGTTTAAATCAGCTATGCCGAAGCGTCCAGTGACCAAGCGAGGTATCCTCTCGTGTGCAGCCTCCTTATATGATCCATTAAGATACGTCGCACCTTTGCTGTTACAACCAAAACAGTTGCTAAGAGAGCTTTTTCGATCAAAATGTGGCTATGACAAAGAAGTAAATCAAGGTATTCAGAATCTTTGAAGAAGGGGGAGAAATGACATCCAAATTGTCGAGTCATTAGACATTCCCAGATGTGTCAAACCCAAACAGTTTGTTGTCGAACATCAGTCGTTGCACATTTTATCTAACGCATCCTAGGTTGGTTATTGAGCCGTAGCTTACCTGGGATGTGAGCCGCTACGAAAAGCACATCGTAGCTTACTACCCCACGCCTTGAACTTCAGGCCGCTGTATTAGCGGTTAGACTAATGTGCCACCTGGTGAAGCAGCTCGAAGTCCGATTCGACGACATATAATTTTGGACAGACTTAATGATTGTGTTTCATTATATTCCTACTACAAGTTTGGGGTTTAAAACCTCTGTGGCCAACCGAATTAGCTTCATACACGAAAATACCAACAATTCCCAATGGAGACATATCCCGAACAACATGAATCCCGCCGACTGTGCCTCACGTGGTATCCGCACAAAACATTCACAACTATTGAGGCTTTGGATTCAATGACCCGAGTTCCCGAAGCTCGGTGAGCAGCATTGGCCCAGGACCGACATCGAACAACTTCATCATAGAGTTGAAGAAAGCCGCCATGGTTTTAGTTAACGCGGCAACTGACCTTCCAACAGCTGTGTTGCTCTCATACTATTCTTCATGGTTGAGGCTACGACGGGCAGTAGCTTGGTTTACCACGTTCAAATCTTACCTCCGCGGTAAAAGAGTTGGTAAGGATATGGAACTTAGAAATACCCTGCGGCTCGACGAACTGAACGAAGCGGGACGGTCGATATTGCGGAGTGTTCAGCTGAAAACTTTTCCCTCGGAGCTCAGTACAACTTATAAGCTCGACTCGAAGCCATGTAAAGGACTATATAGGAAACCACCGATTAACAATTTACATCCGATCCTTTTCAATGGCCTGCTATGTGTGCTTGGTCGACTGGGCAATAGCACTTTGCCAGAATTCGCAAAGCATCCTATAATCCTCCCAGGAGATCACTCCATAACGCGAGGCATAATTAATCATTATCATGAATCTGAAGGTCACATGGGCACTTCATATACTATAGCAGCTGTACGACAACCATATTGGATCTTAGGTGCTACCGCAGCCGCCAACCGAGTCACCAGAGGATGCATGGGATGCAGAGTAAGGTCAGCTGTCCCAGCCGAACAATTAATGGCGGATCTCACAGTTGACCGAGTAGGGCCAGAATACCTCTTTGCAACGACAATTGTTGACCACTTCGCACCGTTTCAAACTGGCGAAGGCCGTATTACGAGGAAGCGTTATGGCTGTATCCTTACATGTTGACATACCCGTGCGATACATATAGAAGTGGTTTATTCACTGTCCATCGATTCATTTCTCATGGCGTTCTCTAGATTCATCAATCAACGAGGAACTTCAAAGGAGTTGTACCAATTTTGTTGGACCAAAACGGAGTTGAAAAAACTTTTGCCACAAGGTGAAGGACGATATGTTACGACGACAAGTGGACTGGTACTTTAATCCCCCTTATGCTAGCCACAGAGGTGGCATCTGGGATAGGATAATAGGATCGATTCGACGTGTTCTAAGCGCAGTTTCTCGGGAGCAGTTGTTAACAAAAGAATTGCTGATAACATATCTAACGGAAGTAGAACGAATACTGGGCAATCGACCATTGGTCCCTATGCTAGATGATCCTGATAACATTGAGGTATTGACCCCGAACCATCTACTGCTACCACAAGTATCATTCATTTCTATTTACGAAGACCAAGGACTACGGCACCGATATGCACAGCAGTGAAGACAGAGTCGATTAATGACCGACACGTTTTGGCGCCGCTCGCTAAGAGAATACCTCCCACTGCTTCAATCACGACATAAATGGACGGCTCTCAGAAAAAAACATAAGAGTGGGTGATTTGGTACTGATGCTTAAGGAGCAACACACACGCGGCACCTGGTCGAAAGGAGTGGTAGCGGCCACTACACCTGGATCGGATGGGTGTGTATGGACAGTCGTGCCCAAGACTCCCGATGGTCCAGTAACCAGGAGTATACGGAAGATTTGTATGCTAGAGGGAGTGGGTGAGACCTTAGAGTTCGGTTACTGTAGGAGACATGAAAGACTGTGGGAGGTGATTGTGGCTAGAGTCAGTTGTACCATTTTTGCCTCCCATGGTCGCTAGTGTCCAGTGCCGAGTGAGGGTAGTTTAGGAAAGCCAGGCTGGCCTTGGTGGGGCGCTGTACTTTCTTCTCCCTAGTCAAACTCTCCTTTTATCTGCTGCTGTTTACTACGTCTATCCCATGGACTCAATTTGCATTTTTCAACCCCTCACGAACTCCAACCTTTGGTTTGTTGGACCTGTTTAGTCGGCCATTCTTCACGCGTTACCACGTGTTGTAACCAGGCGTGCGTTGCAAACTAAGATCGATTTGCTGTCTTCTCCGGGCTTTCTTCGGACTTGCACTACTTCGTGCAACAGTTTAGACGGAAACCCCCATAATTCGAGGTTTGCACCCCTTTTGTTACGTATTTTATACATGTAGTGACGCATCTTTTGATAAACCTCAAGAATCCACAATTTCTGGCTTGTGATTTTGTGCGTCATTCAAGTGGGCCCTCCTGAATACGTCGAAGTATTCTACATTCATAATGTTGTTAGCGTTCATTTAAAAGTTGACGTGCTGTTTCTGATTTGAAATAACGCACCGAGTTTTGTCGGTGGTTTCAGCTTGCAATAACCTCTCCCTTCGGGAGGGAATTTTGTCCCAAACGCGCTACCCAATGAGAGTAGCGTCACGCAAATCGCGCAACTTCGTTAAATTCCCTGAGCGTGAACTGTGTTGTGTTGTGCAGCCTGCTGTTGGTATCAACTTTGCGCGATATGGTAAGTGCCGTATCTGATCTATATAGATCGGTAAGGCAAACCGTGTAAAATGACGGCTGACACTAAGTCAGAGTGTTTTTTATAATGATTCTGCTGGAGCTTGTTGCTTCCTTCCACCATATCATATTCAGTCATGGTAAGTCACGGTTTGTCTTGAAAGTGAGTAACTATATCCCAGAAATGAGGCAACTGTTCAAAAAGATAGACTAAAGTATTTGAGTGACGGATACCTCATCATGGTGATCTGATGAGAAAATAATTGCAACGGAACCAAGATTTTGCCTCCGGTACCTGCCCCATTCGCACTGTATGATGGCCTCGCTTACAGTTATTCTCGTTGGTGAAATTAATTTCCGAAATTAGGGCCAAATTTAGGGCCTCTCAAACAATTAACGCAAACCAAACGACTAGTGTTTTCGACCAATTGGTAATTCTCCGAAAATCTCTGCCGTCAGCCATCATCGACCCTAAACTTTATGGTGAATTGTACTCCAAAATATCTTCTACAGGTAAATAGGCCATCTATAGGTAAATAGGTTGAGGCGCAATGTCTTGCTGTTTTACCCTCTGCCCCATACCAGTGGCAGTGTGGGGGTCAAAAATTCATCCACGCGGGGTTTTGTCATTGTATGATGTTTCAATAACCGTATAGAATTCAAACGGGTGACGGTTATTATTCTAGAAGCCAACATATTTATTGTATCGTGCACCTATTTTGCTTTCAAGCACTTCGGCGGCCACCCTGTTTGCCAGACCAACCACTGGTAGTCCTGGTGGCCCAGAATTCATGGACTGCCAACACTAACGACTACCTTCGAAGCAAAGTGCTCTTGTGAATGCGGGTTGTTTCTACTACGGACCGAACTATCATGCCAGCCAGTAGGAGGTCGAAAATGTGCGGACCGATATCAGAGTGATAACGTATGGCAAACTACATTGTCATCTTAAAGGCGCCCCAACGCAACGGACTGTGTCTCCAGATTGAAGTTTTACCGAACCACCGGAGACTCCAAAAATACAAACGACAAATGCTCGTAGGAAGACGAGCCTCAGGTTGACGCAAAATCCGATGTGAAATTATTATAGCAGTTGGCCATATACAACGTGAAATCCCCTGCAACAATAAGCCTCTTTGGAGAACCACAAATAGGAATACGTATAAGTCACTTTACAAGGCAGCATGGAGGAAACTTGCCTGGTCACACCGCATCGAAGTGCTCAAGACACCAAACTGCCGCACGTTCAGTGAAAAACCTTGAGTGACAACAATTCCGGACGTCTGAAAGTTCACAGTGCACGAGCTACAATAAGCGGCCATCGAAAATTCTAACCAAAAGTGGAGAAATCACGTCTTCCAGAGGCAAAGGCCAAGCGCAAAGCAAGTTCTCCGGAGGATTGTGGGAAAATTTCGATGCCAGAGAAAGGTGAATCTTGGGAAAGCCAAGGCAAGAAACAACCAAGTACGCCGCAGAGGCCTTTTCGGAGGCGTGCAGCTGATAAATCTATCAACCCATCTGGTAGCACACCTTTTAGTTCCCCATTTTTGAAGGTAGCAGAGAAATTGTTGAACTGCCTGTCTAATGACTCCCCCAGTCTTTTCAACAAACTCCGTATTTTAGGCAGTCAGCTGGTCTTAAGCAACCGGCCATAATCGCATTTACAGAAACTTGGCTCACACCAATATCTCGGGCTTTGATATGACGTTAAACAGCTGCTTCATTTTCATAGCTAGCCCGAAACACGAGGTCGATGCACTGTGTGATGCACTGTGGATTCAAATCTAGCTGAATGGAGCGATTCTCGCCTTCTTGGCGTGGTCTCACGTTGCCCCTTGAGTCGACTGGAGGAAAACCAGCTTGGACAACGGTAAACTTTTTACCCCATGTGCTTCCCAGCCAATTTTATACCGCACGGATTTGTGATCGTACCTCCTGATAGTATTCGTCGACTCCAATGAGTAGAGGGATCTGCTCCACTTGCTTCGCTGTTTATTCACGTTGGCTACACGAAGGCTGCATTTTTCGGAATCTTACTAGCCCGAGCATGTTGCTCCAAAGCTAATCCCTAGAAAACTTGCGATTTTGTTCAAACGAATAGTGTGTGCAACAGCAGAGACAGGTCTCCCCTAAATGTCCATAAAAGTCAGAAGATGCTCGTAAATTATCCAGCACCTTCTATAGATTCACTGCGCACTGTTCGGCTGAATACAACACTTGAATAACACAACTTCAGGTTGAGGCAGCCGAGGATAAAAGATAGGCTAGATTATCAACCGTCCCCGGATATAGCAGACCATTTCATTGCCAACATGTTTTCCGGAGACCGCATCGAGCTCTACCTGCTTTAAAATGGACCAAACTTCAGCGCCAATTGATAGACCGTTATCATCCAAACCTTCATTCTGGGGAGTAAGCAATATTCTTGTGAATCAGTACTGACGATGACTGTCAAAATTCCCGGTAACGACGACTGACTGCATAAATATAAGCGCTGAGAACATTTGATCTTGTTCTAAGAGCGAAGAATCTTTGTGAGTCTTGAAGAACCCGCAAAGTCCTCACGTACGTTCGAACCACATTTGACAAAACGATTTGGAAGAATAACGTCTTCAAGCACTTTTACAATAAACCACAATAACCAAGGGCACAAGCGAATTTCAACCTTGCTCTTAATGAAGCAAGTCACGACCTAACGCCCATCCAAGTAAGGCTAGAGAAAGGCACTGTCCATCGTAACGACAGTCACATTGCAGAGGCGAGCCGGAAAGTGAAAGCTAGTGTCTTATTTAACCAAACTCAGCCGATTCAAGAAAGCATAAAAACCTGGTCGAATCCGGTGACTTTAACAGTCCAAAAACAAACTAGCCGGGCCATTCCGAGCGACGGTACGCCTGTATCAGCTGCAGATTTATAAACACCAGTTACCAGTACGAAGAAACGATTATAGCTCGACCCCGAACTCAGGCAACCCCCACACGCACACCTATTAGACAGACCATAGGGACAAACTGCAAAGATGAGGATTTAAGTGCCATACAAAATCGTGCCACGCAGGCCGCCTATGGGCTCTAGTGCAACATATGCCAGAGCTTTCTCTGGCAGAACCACATTGGTTTTTACAAAGCTCAGTTCAAAACCATGGAGAGTGCAGGCCATGAGTTCTGGTGTGTGGTATGCTTCGCAAGTCCTCAGGCACAACACAATGCCACTGGCACCTCTTTTACCGCTTCTCATTCTCTGGTCCTCTTCATATGCCCAGCTTCATCTGTCACTCACTGAAAGTTCCCCTCTCGCTTACCTCATTTGAGCGATAGATGTAATTTCGGTGCCTCTTAAATTGCTTTCCAAAACGAACTCCCTTTGCACCTGCCAAGACACTCGTAAAACTCTAAATTTCTGCCGAGTAACACTTCCCTTCGGGACATAACGGATGAAGACAAGCGCCCCAGCCATTTCGCCAGAGCTGCAGCGCAAAATTCCTGTGGAATTCTTTCTCTGACCACTTTATCCTCCGATTGAGGCAGGGTAAACATGGAAATTTATGTTAACCACAGTCATTCTGGAGCGGTCAACATCAAATTATCATCAGTTTTTTGGTGTTTCAGGCAAACCAACTGCCAGCTATCATCCGCCACCCGCTTGAACAGCCCGCGATGACTAGTCCGCGCCTAATAGCGTTATAAGCCGCATCCATATTGATCAATATGAATCAGGTTGTAGAGATCTCACTCGATTGCACTTCATCTAGAAGGCTTCCACTCGTAACCAAACTTGTCTACGTTCTCAATAACACAGCCACTACGTCTGAAAGCGTGCGCCAAAATTCTTCATCCTCTCTTTCAAGTCAAGCAGTTCCGGTGGATGCTTCAGTGATTATCCTGCAGACTCCAATCCTTATTAGATTGTCCGAAACACCAACTCCGCATTGCCTGTAATGCTTCACCCCATATAAGAAGTCTCCTCACTACTCAACTTGCTTACACACAACGGCTGACTCAAGACATGCTGAATATCAGCGATGCGGGTAACCTGTTGTGGTAGTGTTTCCCATAAAACATACGCCCTACTATCCATATCGCACCACCTAAATTTCGCAAGAAGTTAAAGGGTTCAAAATCTTAGCTTACGGCCTACACCAAGATACGAGTGAGAGAAAGTCAAGCCTGCTTTCAGCCGAACTGCTCTGATGGTCCCTCAAAACAAACCCAAATTAGAGCAGACAATTCGACAGAGCAGCATGCACTGATCACAGACACTCCAACCGCCACAGTGAATTTTGGGTCTGATTAGCAGCAACAAGCGAGACAAACGAGGCTGCACAGAGCCGCAGAAGCATCGACTTTGCAGGTATTTATGAGAGGGCTACGGGATTGAAAGACCTTGCATCTTTCCTCCCACTTCATTCTACGAATTGAATCTTGGCTCACTTTAAAAATGGACGAGTCCAAAGTATTATCTCGGGATCAAAGTGGCTTGACCGGTCTGACCTCCACGCCGAGTCTAGAAATTCTTAATACCCGAGGGATTATGCCCTTGTAGCTATCTAGTCTTACAAATAAGTGATGGTGTGATTCAAGAAGCGATCGTGCAAGAGCAATGCATCAGTCTCTTGTGTATTATCGTGGGTCACGTTTGGGAAGTTTAGATTCTCCTAGGGGATGAAGTTGAAGCATGTGAGCGCTCAGCTCCATGGTACAGTGAGGCGTCACCGGGAGTCGAGTTGCTTTCGAAGTAAAGTGGCTCAATTCCGGTCTAAATTTGTGCTCGGACAGCGGTAACTTCTAGCTTCGCCCGTTTTCTCTAGTGAGACAGTACGTCAGCTTGACAGGAGACGGTTTCGGAAGGGCGTGTTCTTTATTATGCACCCACAAGAACAGTAGCCAACCGTCCGAGCTCCTCGGGGCAAACATAAAAAAGGGGGCCAGTAAGCGGTCAATAAGTGATGTAAGACATCATATAACTTGACGATTGAAGCGGACGAGTTCTTCTCCACTTGGGTGTATTGGATGGCGTCGTCTTCGAACCAAAAGACGGGAACAGAGGCCCCAGTATGTGCTGATATTCTAACGCTTCTTAAAATATCTCGCAACTTCCACATGCGAGTAAAACTCAATTGAACGGACCTCAATGAGTCACTTAACCTTATCCAGTTCCGCTAACAAATTACCTGTGTTGATGCAAGCTGCCATAAGTATGGTGCATTAAAAAGGCCCGCTGCTTGACTGGAGTCGGAGAGCTTTCGTTTCGGATTTGATTTTGGGAGGTAGTGCGAAAAGTATGGTTTCCTTTTATCACAGATGGGTCAACTGAGGGGTGTTTGTAAAGCTGCCGGCACAGCTGTTCAGGTACTTGACTAACCAAGGATAGCTATGAGGAAGAGCCCTTGGTTTGGTTAACAGCGCGAATTGTCCCCTTGGTGGAAAAGTAGAAGCGGATTGAGAAGTGAACTTTTAGGATCCAGGAGATAGGGGTCATGTGAGAAGTAAACCGGATCAAAGAAGTTTTAAGAAGGTTGGTCTCCTACTTTGCTTTCGGGATTGGGGACCCTAAGATTTCCTTTTGACTCGCTCTAAAGGTAAAACTGGCGTCTTCTATGTCTTCTGTCGGAAATAATTACCAGTTGTGGAAGGTCAGGACTAAGATTACCCTAGAATTCAATTTAATTTGGTTACAAACAGGGGTGCTGACATTGTGTGTTTCCCAACGTGATAAGTTGAGCTTGAAATGCTGTGAAGACATTTATGAACGCAGCATCTTAGTGGGTATGGACCGCAATGCACTCGGCATGCCCCTTGGCAGCTACTTTGCTTTCTGGGACAAACTAAAGGCAATTTAATTACAGGACAGCGTTACATATCCGGTTATATGGGAGGGGTGACACTGCCAAGGGAACGCTCTCTTCGGAGCCGGAGGGGAGCGGTATTTGAAGCAGGCGTGCTTGTGGTAGATTGGATAGCAAGAAGTGAACAGAAAAAAGATTGGTTCAGTGCTCCCGGGTTATTATTCCCCCGCTTGCTATCTTGGAATCGCATTTTTCTTCCCCTTCCTTTCTCGGACGACTGTCTGGCGCATCAACGTATAGAATGGGTACATCTGTGCTTTCAGACTATCTACGCCGTCCGAGTTCCGGGTTACGTACCGGTGACCCTGGTCGTCCGAATTATACTCACCTCGCCGTAGTAGTGCCACAGAATTACGTATATACCTTGGTTTGTATGAGGCGCTGCGATTGAAAACGGCGATGCAAACAACTCAAAAGTAGCTGCAGGTTGCTGCGAGGGAGTAGAAAAACCGGACTGGACATTACAGAGGCTACTCTCCTCGCGGATTCAGAGACTGACACATTGGGTAGAGGATTTTAACCAAGCTTCCTATGTCGTGTTTGTTCCTGCCGCTCTGCGGCTCCCGTTCACTCGAAAGGAAAAACTCATCAAATCCGTATTATCCTTCTTAATTTACCAGCTCCCGGCGGTGTGCTTGAAGGCGCACGGCCGACAACGAGGAAGAAACTTTCACCCAAAACCTATTTCGAACGATGCATAAGTATCTATTCGCCAAGGGGGCGGTGGTACAGTGGGTGAACTAGTTCAACCACCTCAAGACGCTTTTCAGAATCAGCGGATGCGAGGCCAATGAACGTCTTCTTAACAGCTCTTTAAATGCATTCTTTAAGTCTCCAGTCTTCAGTAGATAAATCGACTGGCGAATTCAAAAAGGCGTCTGGTACAAGTCCTACGCATTATCTGCAAGCCCAGGAGTATAGTATGGCCCGCCGTTTCATTAATGAATTTTGAGCCAACTTTTCAGGATTCCTTAAATATGCACGTTTAACGGAAGTCAGATACACAAATACCTCTGTATATCTATTTTCATGATGCCTTCTGGTCCATTCTCACCAAAAACAACAAAAGTTTCCACCGAATCTGCTCCAATGGACATACACACGCACCCTTCGTGCCCTGGAAGAAGGCTCTGGTTCAGTGGTTGTTGTCCAGCTTTGTTATCTATCTGAATGGTGGTTTAAGGACTCCAAGGCTTCAGGTCATCAGAAATATTTAGAACTGGGATTCAGAGCGTATCCGGAAGGTCGTTGACGAAGAGCAGAAATGAGAGTACTCCTAAAATGTAGCGTAGAGGAGATCTAAAGGAGAGTGGTGCAGGTGGCACGTGTCACCCCTATAAATAATTTAGACGAAAGAAGCCGTAAACAAGTTTGCACTAGCAAAAGGGGAAACCAATTGTGAACGTGCCACATACCATCATTCAACACGCCATGAGCGGCACACTTCCATAAGCCCATTTGCATGCAACTGTCACACTCTATCCATGCAGCGAATACGATAAAACAATCATCCGCTGGGTTCACATTCTCAGCCAATCAGAACAGGCTGGCTGTCGGGTCAGTGACAGGCTTCTTTGGACCAATCGCCTGTGAGTTAGTGTACTAAGCGGAGCTTGCCATTTTGGTTAATTGATAGAAGCGTTGGTGATGTACGAACTTGCTTATTGGGCTGCAGCCCATGAGTTTTCTTTCTGTCTTCGATCCACATCATCACTGTCATCGTGAACCCCTACCTTCGGAGAATCACTGTCCCCGGAGCTCCTGTAACTTGCATATTTTCACGGATTCATACACAGGATCGAGGCTTTCCGGTTGTGTTCAGAGTCTCTCTTAGGAACACAGACGAGTAATGGTGTATTGCTGCTCTTTAAGCTCAGCGCGAGATATTAATCTTGCCAGCGCAAAAGCGCAACCAAAAGGGCGTAAAAAAGTGCTTTGAGCCGGATACTAGATTCAGTATGAACATATGTCTGAGGAAGGTTATTCCATGCATCAACTACCGGAAATGAGAAGAATTGCTGCCCACCAAAGGTGTACGCTCTGATTTCGAAAACTTTATCATGTCCTCGCCGTGTGTTAGTCAGGTCAACGGTTGAAAACCTGTTAGCCAAACCTTATTCGAACAGGGCCTTTGTAAGTATCAGGTCTCCTCTCCAGGGGACATGGACCAGACCGCGAGACACGTTCCATAATCAACGATTTTGCCATCTAAATGCAGGTGATGTTGAATAATCTGAGTAATTCTGCCTCACAATTGTCAGCCATGTCCTAGTCGGGTGCCCAACGATTCGCATACACCCAAACTTGCCGTCAGTGCGTAGGTCCCCCTTCCCATCTTCTTAATCAAAAAAATCTAATGTTGATGGGTCACTCATATAATCTGCTGCATTCAACACGCAGTTATTCACTTCTATCTCCCGGGGTCATCAGTAAGCGAAACTGAAAGCTACAACCAATATACAATGTGTGCGACGGTTTTGCAGCTGTTGATGATGTTTTGAATGAAGACCCCGCGGCAACACATCAGTTAGAGACATTGTAATAAATTGCCCACTCGCGCGTTTATGGCGTTCATGCATCCAAGCTTGTCTTCGATACACAGCCCCCTTCCATATCTCCCCATGGAAAGTCCACTGACGCCGAACTACCTACGGATCAATTATATCAGCTACCGAACCCAATGCTAGTTATCTACCCCACCTCCCAAACACTCAGCGTTTGAAACTGTGACAGCCATACCCACACTACGGCAGGTGCGCGGTTTTTCCAGCTGCTCCTGGTGATGATCCGTCACGAAGAGGTCAAACCTTACCGTGCTGTGGTGGTTTGTGTAATCCCGTAACCCTTGATCGATATCTGTCGTGTCTGCTTAAGAAAATCGCTCAACTGTAACACCCTGCCGGAGCCTAACTGCCGTATCACCCGAAGGAAGCATGAGGGCTGGGATACTGCCAGGTTGCCCAAGCATGGACATGGGAAGTTAAGAGGCAGAGGTCGGTCTCGCACCACGGACCTTCCGGTCAGTAAATTCGCGGTCTAACCACTTGCGCCATCTCGCCCCCGTGTTTGCTTACACCCCAACTGACAGTTACTCTGACACCGTCAAACACAAATTTTATGATGCCTTGAGCGCCTATTGCGGTGAGCTAGAAGCTTAGATATCGTTGTGGTTGCGGAGATCTGAATGCACAAGTGAGCAGACTGAGCGCATCTGAACTCAATAGGGTGCTCGACATGGACTGAACCAGGTACGTACGGACAATGGTGAACAATTCCTCCAAGTGTGGCTGCTTTTATGTAGCACTAACTTCCGAAATAGCCGAAGTCGTCTGGTCACATGGTGTATTCCAACAGTGTGCCGGCTACTGACTGAAATCGACCACATTACCATCAGTTACCACAGTCATGGTCAGTAAGTGGCTGTCGTGGTATCTGAAACATATAAGCACACTTCGATCACGCGCTTGTCCGGGGTCGCTTTTCTCCTCGTTTTCCAGGGCCGCGTAATGTGGACAAATCGCCTAGCTGATTCAGCTGTTAAATGAGTTCGCCATAATCGTCTTCTGGGTCTCTTCCAACTGCTCCACCACCAGATATGAATTAATACTGGGATGAGATTGCTACCTCTTTGCACAGTGCTGGGAGTTTTGCCTGTGACATGGCACTCAATCTGTTCAGCTGGGTGCCCTTTGGGTGCTTAGCTGCCATGTCACCAGGAGGAAGGACGAAAGCTGTATTACTGCCATGTTGCACAAACCTTAGAAGGGGAAGTCGAGAAGCAGAGGTTGGGTTCGGACCACGGACCTTCCGGTCAGTAAATTGGCGCTCCAACCACTGAGCCACTTCGCGCACTCAAGCACTGGATATCAAACAAAACAGTGGAACAGCTTGAATCTCTGAGAAATATCCCCCCGGTCCCGAACGTAACTTGGCCCGATAGATTATCAGACGTCAAGTGCAAGTTAGCGTTCGCGTCGACCGTGAACTCTGGTGGACACGAAAAGCCATAAAAATGGAAAAGGCCCAGTTAATCCGTGTGACGGTTCCCGAGATTATTTGTGAGTGAAATCATCAAGGATAAGAATGGAGCGACCATCTCGAATGGATAAGAACACCTCGACAGTGGGGGGGGGGGTGAATGCTTCAAACAACGACTCTAAGTGAGTGGCAGCTGAGTGCCACTCATTTGGAGTGCATAGCTGACGTAGAACCCTGGACAGGGAGCATGGAAGCCCCCACAGCTTTGGAGATTCATGATTGCATATATTCTCTCAAGGTTCACTGAGCTCTCGGCCCGGCTGACCTACCACCCGCATTGTTCGAGGATGAGGTGAAGTCCTCAGCCAGTGAGTGTCTGATCTGTCAGTTCGGAAAAGGAGACTGCCTCAGACAATACTCCACCAAGTGGTAGAATAATGTCATGCGTACAAACGACCCAGCATTTTGATAATGCTGGATTTTCAAGGCGCATTCGACTCGGTTGACCGATCTGTTCTCTTTGCCACGCTTGCTCATCAAGGAAAGCCCCGGAATTTTGTGAATGTAATAAGATCATTGTAACCTCAGTGTTCGTCAGGGGTGCTCACTCTCTCCATTCCTATTCACTTTTGTGATCGATGAGGTAATGTGACCAACACTGGAATGTTTTCAAAATCCTGGTGTTCAAGTAGCCTCTGACGAAAACATCGATCCGGACTATGCAGATGACATGGTTTTCGTCTTCAAAGAGGAAGAGAAGGCGCAGTTGTTTTTGGATGGACTGATTGAAGTCATCCCGTCCTTTGGTATGCGCCCTGCACCCAAAATGTTCAAGGTTATGCTCCTGGGCATACAGGGAAGGACACTCGAAGTTGTGAAGCGTTTTACTTATATTAGAAGTTGTATTAGTTCTGATTGTAGCGTGACGAGGTCAATATGCGAATCTGCAAGGCTCGGGTTGCGCATGCTAATTTAAGACACATGGCGTCAAAACGGTATATCCCTGAATCTCAAGGGACGTGTGTACCAAGCTATAGTACGGGCTATTTTGCTGTATAGATGTGAGACTTGGCCTGTTCGAACAGCAAGACTGAGACGTCTTCAGGTATCCGACGATTGTTGTCTCGACCATAGCTCGTGTGGCTTGTTGTTGGCGTACCTCTAACGATGCAATTAGGAAGCGACTGTTCGGTTGTGCAACGGGGACTCCTATTGAAGACTGTGTCCAGCAGCAAACTGTTGGTTAGGTCGTGTATTGCGTATGCCGAGCCATCGTTTGCTGAGGAGGGTGCTGTTTTCATGCTCACTCTAGAGTGCTGCAAGCAAAGGGGTGGCGAACCTTTGATCTGGTAGAGAAGTATGAAAAAGGTGACGAAAAGTCTGGATGCTGTTCGTGCAACTCACCTTCAGAATGGGGACCTCGTGATCTCCACTGTGTCAGGTTAGAGACTGACTGCTAATCGATGCCAAAAGCGTTGTATCCGGACTGTCTGAATGAATGTTTGGAGGCGTAGGCATCTTGTAAGGTGATGCCTTTTGGGGGGCATGCAGTTGAAAGGAAAGTTGTCGACCGTGCATTCTTTCGCATTTTTGGTGACAGTTTTTCAAGGTTGGACACGCTATCATAAGAATTAGTGTATGTTTAGGACTGGATGGCGAACAAAATGCCGATCAGTTAAGATAACTGTGAATTGGTAGATGAGGCGCATTTACGGAATGGGTTTTGGGAATTCAGGACCATTTTCTGCTCCGACAACAAAGACGGAATCGGCAGAATTGTGGTGATACATCTTTTTTGGACGTGAGTTGAAAGATGATCGTTCTTGGGGCATCATAATGAGTGATAACTGGGTACTGTCTGTGCCACTCGCCTTCCCAGATGGGGACCGCGTGATCTCTATTACGCTCGGTTGGAGACGCTGCGGGTTATGGCTGCTAATCGATGTCACATGCGTTCTTGTTGTCAGTTTCTACACAGACCGCCTGAATGAAAGTTTAGAGGTGTGCGCACCTCGGAATGGCTGTAATAAGTTGACGCTGTCCCTTTTCTGTCCGTCTTTATTCTTTTCTTCCTAATATTGGTTTCAAGTAAATCATAGTTGTACGATAGCGAAGCATTAGGGTTGAATACTGATTATCGGCGAGATGGCCCAAATGGTTAGAGCGCGAATTTACTGACCGGAAGGTGCGTGGTTCGAACCTGACCTCTGCCTCTCGACTTCCCCTGTCTAGGCTTGGGCAACCTGGCAGTATCCCAGCCCTCGTGCTTCCTTCGGGTGGCATGGCAGTTAGGCACCGAAAGGGTGCTATAGCTGAACGATTTATACTGATATCATGCTGTCGATGATCTCAGCAGTAGCTCCAACGGTGGTCCTATTGAAAGTGTCGATTATAGATCCCCGAGTCTCCAGTGATATATGGTGGGTGGAACCGATCCTTGCACCCTCAGATTAGAACTGGTCTCATGTAACACTGAGTGCACTTTCCGCTTCGTGTTTTCCAGGCATATGTAAACTGAGTACCTCCTGATGCCGCACATTACTTCGTTGAATCTAGCTTTGGCTCGTTCTTTCCACTGTAGTCGTATACTACCTTCCGGAGGAATGTTTCGAGCTAGGTTAGTTACCACTTGTCATATTGCTAACCCTGTCAAAGACGCCGTCTCCCGCCGAGTAACAATGAGTGGGGTCCTTTGACCGATCGACCGGACTTTTCTGTGATAGGTGAGTTTCATTTGTTAAAAATTTCTCATGTTAGGCAAACCCGATCCGCGATTTACTAGTGAAGGACAGCGCAGGCGCGCCATAAAGAACTATCAGTTCGCGGTACGCGTATCTATTTTACCGTTAACTCTTGCAGAACGATGCTATCCGCCTTGTGTCTGAGATTTACGAAACCAAAGCAAAGTCGGAGGCGATGAAACGGGATAGGGATTCGTTCATCCAGCAGGCAGAGAAGTTGTGCTTAACCCGAAAAGGTTCTTTTTCTGAACCCTTCAAGCGTTTGAATGAGGGTACCTCAGACTGATTTCCTCGATTTGCACTTCATTGTTTGCAGATAAAAATAGTATTGCTCTTGTACAATTTCCTTCACTCTTATGGCTTGCTTTTTCTAAGCCGCCTGATGTTTGTGCAAATAGTTTTCGCATATTTTTTTCACGTTTCGTTTAGATGGAACGTTCATGTTCCTGGATGCCCACGATTAAGGTACACGACTGATCTTAACCAGAGTGGGTTAGAACAACTTGGACTAGCCCCGCTAGTTTTTATATATATAAAGTAAGCGGTGGAAGTGAGTTTGTCTGTTCGGGAGGTCGATTCGTATCTAAAGTATACCTGATGTTTTTAACCGACGACGTGACAAAGCGAAACATGTTGAAAAAAAAAACAAAGTTTAAACGTGTGCTTAGGCCGTGTTCGAGACAAAAGCAGCAGACTATCAAGGAAGATGAACTAAAACGTTTTGACAAACGATGGCCACCAGGGGAATCCTACTTGATTTAGTGACCAAAATGATCTGCTGCCATCCGACGTTTTGGGATTCTATCCCTGATTCAGCCGTCTTGTCTCATAGTAGTTACGAAATCCATTGCAGAGATGGACAGGTGATCAAATTTTCGGCATCAGCTACTGGAAAATCAGTCAACGCTAGACAGGAGCAGAAAAACGTGCAATTGCTGCCGGAAAGCGAACCGGAGTTATGATATACAGACAAATCACGCTACTCATGGGAAGTATAACTAGTAAGTGTGACGACTGCTAGTTGTCGATACTTCACCCATACTTAAATCTGCCGCCTTGTCGTAGTGGTACCAAGGGAACGTTCGTTCCAGCTGCTACAGCCACGATCACAGGAAAGTGACGGATACAGCCAAGCTTTGGAGATCATGACACGTCCATTTAGTTTGGGAACTGGATAGCTATGCATTGAAGACGACATCTTTGTCGTTGACTGCATGATTAGGCCATGTATACCAGTGTCACTAACCATGGGTGAGTTAAGTCCCAAGTTCCCCATCTAGGGAAGCGGAGATTGTCGACCCAACCCAGCTTACCTCTGCATCTCGACTTTCCCTGTCAAGGCTTGGGCAACCTGGCAGTATCCCGACCCTCGTACTTTCTTTGGGTGACATGGCAGTTAAGCACCGAAAGCGTTCTACAGCTGAACGATTGTTTTCGTTTCCATTCAGCACATGGCAGGTCGGAGATAGCTCTCTGAGGCGCACAGCCCTCTGGCGTGTGGAGGGCTTCGGCGTAACCTATAGATTGGGAGTGATTTATCTATTGCGGGAAAGTTCTTTATTCCGAAAACCATCTAACGTACTTCAGCATTTTTTTGTCCGATGTTCCCATCAAACCTGACCAATGCTTCAGAGGCGTCATTCAGACTGACGGATTTCGTGTGTCCTCTGGTCGTAGAAGCCCGGTTTCCGATCCACAGAGCAGCGCTGTCTTGGTGTTTAGTCTGACAGACGGACTGAAGTCACGTCGGTGCAACAGGTCCCGGAGTTTGGCAGAAGCTACCTTGGCATTACCGCAATGGGAAGTAATATCCTCTTCATCCAGTACATCAGTGCTCATGCAACTGCCCAGGTGAACAAATTTACCCACCACATCGATTGGCTCGTCCGCAAGCATGACGTTTGAGTTTGATCCCACCCAGTCGTGTAGCAGCACTTTACACTTTGCAGGAATGAAGCGCATGCCAAAACTTGTGTCAGAGTTATTTAGGTCATATGAAATTTTTGCATTTTTGAAGGATCTGAACCAAGGATAGCAATATTGTCTGCATACCCTGTCTGTGAGCGAACGTCCCGGGAGCATTTCGCCCCCCGAAGCTTCATAGGCAGCCAGAGAAATTTCCGGCAGCAAGTCAATAACGAAGTTGAAGCTGAATAGCGAGAGAAAGCAGCGTGTCTTACACCACTGAAAGTGGTGAACTCAGGAGAACGCTTGCCGTCTACTCGTATCCGTCCGCAGAAGTTCGTGCACAGTGCCCTCGTAAGAATCATAAATTAGGATGGGTCACCCTGTCCCAGTAGATCCGTTAAGGGTGGATGCTAGTGAATCTATCTCCGAAAAACATGGGACTCCAATCCACTCTCAGAAAACTGGCCCCAAAAAAGCACTGGAATAGTATGAAATCCACCGTGGCATCAGCCTGGTAGCTGTGGCGCCTTATCCCACCTTTCGCACATGGATTGGTCACGCACACAGGAAGAGAGGGAGACTGATCCATGAGAGCGAAGCTGGTTTCCGTCCTGCGGGGGATGTATCGATCAAATTTTCACCCTCGGACGGATTCCAAAATAGCGACGTTATTCTCAGAAACCAACAGTGGTGGCCTTCCCTGACTTAAAAGCTGTCTTTGCCTCTGCGAATCATCAGGCACTGTAGCAGTGTCTCATATTCTTGACCCTCCATAAGACACTGTACGGTTTTGCAGCTCGAGTTGATGGTCGTTGATTTACAAGATGACTAGGATTTCAATTCAATATCTATCTAACTACAGTCAGTTTGGCCACCTAGTTAAAAATGCCTAACTACCATGCCACCCGAAGGAAGTACGGGGACTGGATTACTGCCAAGTTGCCCAAACCTAGACAAGAGAAGTCGAGATGCAAGGGTCGGGTTTGAACCACGGATCCCGCGCTCTAACCGCTGAGCCATCTCGCTGGCTTATCTGCCCGGTATATTTTTGAAGCAGCCACAGTATTCGAATTCATGGGGCAACCCTTTGTTGCTGATTATGGTGTAATCCGTGTTACTTTCTCAGTCATGCTGTAACTTGTAAAGAGTCTCTTGGAGAACTGTATCCATACGAATGTTCCAAATATCGTTTGTGCTAGCTGCTAACTCTTGGTCGTTTGGTTCATTTGATCAGGTGATGATTGTGTGACAGGTTTTAAAAATTACGGAGCAAGCTGAGTCGTACCATCCACAGGGGTATTCGGTACGCAGCGAAAACCGAAGGATGAAGGACACTATATTCTATCCACACTTCTGATCGACCGCTCGTGACCGAAGGGTACAGGCTCTAACTATTAGCTTGGATGTGGTGGGTTCGAATTTCTCTACACATTCGTGAGTTGTGCATTGGATGCTTTCAGATAAAACTAGAACGGTCATACAATGCTTTTGGATATGATTATCTTCAATTACAGGACAAAATCTTGATTGAAATCTCCAAACTCCATACAAGTCATGTATTTTTCGGCGAAGTGTTTCCAAGGTAAAGTAATAAAAATACTTCAGATGCATGCTTCGCTGCCGCGCAACCCGAAGGAAGCTTGAGGGCTGACATACTCTAAGGTTGCACAAGCCTGGACAGGAGCAACAGAATGGTGTCGACAGAAAATACGACGAGAGAATGAGAATGAGTGCGTACAAGTGACAATGATCAGACGAACCCAGGGAGCAGAAGAGTGAACACCATAACAAGGATGCGTCATCATGAATAGACGGGTTTTGATCAGCGTCAGTGTTGCTTAGGGAAACGGAATGATTAATAGAATCGATGACAAAGAAACCCGTTTTCAGCTTGCAGAATTTCTATTGGAGGAATGAGCTAGTCACTCCGTGTTATTGATATTAAGATTGCCAGGAACGCAGAGCTGTTGATTTGACCTAAAAAGTGTGTTCATACTAGGCGTTCATGAAAGCGAAAATATAGGTGTCACTTCCGTCCGTGACGTCCATGCCTGTTTCACGAACATTAGGCCGGTACCCTATTTCAAGGTCTTGGAATGATGAACCATCTGTGAGCTTACTGAGCGACAGGATGAACTTCCTAATGCGTGCACAGTGGACTAGGAAGTGACCACACATTCATTTGTTAACTTATATTTCACATGCCGGTCGTTTCGCCCACAACCTCATTGCGAGTACTTTCGGGGGCGCGTCGTTTTAGGCAGACGAACCTGCCACCCATTTCACACCGAGAATTGAATATCTATGGCAAAACCCCATGGCTCCCGCATAATACTGTGTTGTGGGACGCATTTTGTTTTGTTGAATGGTTTGTCTAGACGATCCAATCGGAAAAAAATCCTCACTGAGTTTTTTAGGTGTACACCCGAAGAAACAAGATGCTGATACATGTTCGTTTATGATTAGCGTGATGGGACTTGGGGTCGACCGATCTTTGTTTGCAATATTGATTGAAACAGTGTTGATGATTGGATAATCGAAAACCGCTTTTGGTGGATGGCTCACTTGATTGGATGGTGGAGCGTTCCTCAAATTGGTTTCACTATTGGCCGATAATGTCGTCAGCATCTGGAGCGCCTGTCTCAATTTAGTTTCTGTCTGGAATGGTAACCCTGATGGTTCGTCTCTTTCAAGGTATTCTGGTAGTAAATCTGCAACCGTACTACTGAATGAACGCATTCTGAATCGGATCATTTTGTCTCAGACAATTATTGTTAAATCATCGCGGCCAGATACCACCTGAACTGTGGTGCGCCGTGAACGTGTGATCACAGCATAACAAAGACGCAAAGTTTCCCTAAACCATTCTTCACCTTCCATTCTTGACTTCTTGGGGTTATGGTTGGTGCCAATAGCTATCCCATTAAGTGTGTCTTTCATCCATTTTCACACACGGGCACAATGATCGCTATTTTGAACCACAGTGACTCGAGGAAGCATGCTTAAAAACGATGCATTTATAGGCATGAGTACCTCAGGGTAGAATCCACTACTACTGATCGATGAACTCTTAATTGTAAAGTAGATAAATAAAGATAACATATTTGACTGTTAGTGCGCTTGGTAAGGTGAACGCTTCATTGCTCCTTTACAATCTGCGACGATACAACTTCGTGTTGAGTTCTTTATTAGTTAACTAGCAAACCAGTTAATTAAGTATTTTTGTCTGCACAAACCTATGTGCACAAGACACTTACGGGTAATTCGGTTCATGCAGTGCTCTTTATTTCGACCTTTCATTGCAATCGGAAGTCTTTTGTAGGGAAGGACTCTCATGCGGAGGGGTACAATATCTGTTCGTCCAAGAAAAGCTAATACTTCACTGAATCGAAGTGATTTACACTCTCCATTAGTTTCGTTGGTAGGAGGCTACTCTAATTCTACATGCTCCTGCCTAGATTCTTTAAAGTGACTTCAAGCGCAGTAGGCTTCAAAGGTACCCCACTATGTTAGCGCCGCGAACCACACTGCCAGCTTCACTGGAAGAGAATGACTCCAAAGTGGAGATGATAGCATCTCTTAAATTACTATATCCCTACTCCCCGGTAGGGACAACGTTTTCATCAATCGAGACGCGTACACTTTGCTACCCATATAAAACAAGCATGTTCCGATCCTCTGGTACAGAACTAGGCGCCGGAAATCGTTCCTCTGTAGTTGGGTCACTCTGACTTACAGAAGTATGATAATGCTGAGTTCGTTAGATCAAAATGTCCATGGTTCTCATTAGGTATTAGCTGATTATCTTCCCACGATGTTGGATTCTTGGGAACATCAGGGAGACAGTCAGAATTACGACCGCATAGTGAATGACTGGCATGAAGACCGCAACGAAGTGCCCCAAAAGTGTGTTATGGAATTACGGTGGAAACAAACACACGAAGTTAGAGCATCTCGAAATCCGAAGCGGGTTTCTGCCATAGACCAACCGTTTAATTCAATGCACATTCATTTCCCGCGTAGAACTCCAACTTCTGCCGATTTATTTTTTGAAAAATGATGCTCGAGGGGCTTGAAATGCCTTAGTTCTCCGAGTATTGTCCCAGACTGCGTGGCGATGAAAACTGATATAGGAAGGCTTAGAAACGGTTTGGTTTGTAATTTACGCGCACAATCGGAAAAGACTAGCCGAATTTTCGAATTAGACGCTGCAGAGTCTAAAACAGGAGCTGGCACATCCCTTAGTGTAACCCCGGCCAGCTGACTCATGCCACCGTCTAAAATGGAAACTAAAAGGAATGGTAATGTCATTCGATAAGCTCGTGTAATTTGTTACCTTCCATACGTTGAAATGGTCGTCCTGCTTCACAGGGTGTCTCATTGACTTAGTGTTTTTGGCAACCGACGAGCAGTTCGGTAGATGAACCACAATAAACTCTACTGCCGTGTCACAAATGTCGATTTTTCGATTCGTTTCTCAGGGGGACGTAGCTTACGAAAGAACCTTGAAGGCACCATACAATAATGAGACAATCTGAAATCATTTCTGCCCCTGTTATGTCCCTCAAATTGTATTTTCTTCTAATGAGGGAGCACTGTAAATGACTTCTGTATTCTTCTTAATCAGTTGGTTAAATGTCAGTTTACAAAGCGCCTTTCAAAGAAACTGATTTTTGAATCCTAAGTAGGAATTCAATGGGGTTTCAAGCGAATTGAATGAGCACTTTTGGAGAACCGACCACAAGCATGCATTTTCCGATGAGACGGAAATTCAACCAATCCTCATGGTCCTGTAGTTCTCGGAAATTCATATTTAACATTTCATATAGGTTTTGAACACAACTTGCTTTCACACGTAAAGTAACCTTAAATTCCAGCGGTTCCCCGTGAGAAAAAATACACATGAGACCGACCGGGGAGCCTGCTCCAAAGGTGATTCGGTCATGTCAGACCACCCTACTCGTACGTGTGACGAAAATCCTGCGAAAGCTTACGACCAGTCCAACTTTTTTGGGGCTAGTCAAATAAGCCGGTCGATCTTATATCCTAATTCTGTCTTCTTTAGTAATAATGAATTTAGAACGTTCAACAGGGTTGTTCACTTCCTATTCCCGCCATGCATATGTCTTATTGGCCATGTTTCGACATTGCCCACAGGCTGATTTTATCGATTCTGACTAAGGCTGTTGGGAACGTCATACACAGCACAAAACGGGTACCGTTGCTTTTTATTAACGGCCAACACTGGTCAACGCCGCTTAGGAAGCTCCACAGATCCCACAGGTTTGAGGCCATTCTCCAGGTACAGGAAGCTAAATGACAATCAATCAATGTTTGTTGTGATTCTCCTCAGTTTCTCTGAGATCCGAGTGTAACTCAGATGGTACTGATCGTATCTGAAAAATTCGAGTGAGCAGAACAGTCTACAGTATGCAGTTTTTACGTGGACAAATTCCCACTCGAGCGTCCTCTTTGTGTAGTGTTTCCTCCAAAGCAGATTGGCAGTACGAATTCAAAGCTGACGGGATCGTATTCTCTAAAGAGAAATCACTGTGGTCTACGATTCAGTCGAACACTTAACAGTAGTGAGTACCTATTCATTAGAGAAATGTGTTTGGTGGGTCTTTGCAGTGCTAAATCTTCCAAGACTTTCCGGGGGCGGTCTACGTTACAACTGCTTCAGATGTTCGGAGTGCTGGTTGGCGAATAAGAAACGCTTAACTGAAAGAACGCTTCATTGTCTTACCACTTTTTGGAATCGGAGTCCCCTTTGCAGGCAACAACCTAGAAGAACCACTCTCCGGTCGTTTTATTTGTGGAAAAATGCCTCCTCTGGATTGGTTTAACTTTGTTGCGCTTCGTGTTGTGGTTTGTCAGCAAAATAGCTACTAAGCAGAAAACTACCGATTGTTTACCAAGTCCTTCTGTTCGTGTATCCTTGTGTTAAAGTTTCGGTCTGATGTACCAATCCGAAATGAGGTCGACCGCTGGAATGGGTGACGGCTTCCCGTCCCTTGTTCCTCGATCTACTGCTAAATGAGATCAGTCAAGTAGAAAGCTATCCTTGTATATTGTTGTAATGCGCTACTCATAAGGTTGCTGAAAACCCCCCTGGAAACATCAAAACCGAGAGATTCAGCTGGGTTACAGGTGAGTCTCTCGGAAAAAACAAATTAATTTGCAACTGAGTGTATGTTCGCTAGAAAGTTATCCCTTCGTTGATAGAACCTGCGAAAATCTGCGGCAACCCTGAGGTGAATGATTCAAACAGGTCTCACTGCTCCGTTTACACGGTAACTACTGTGGCAGTTTGCTAACTGATTATAAACTCGGGACATACACCACTCACGAATGTTCGTCCCAACATTAATAAAGGATGAAACAACAAGTGGACGAACTCAAACCTAGTTGCATTCCAAAAGGAACTGCTGATAAGCAGCGGTTTACAATACAGTCACCGAGCTTGAGGAACAGATCAACAGCCACCCGATCAACAACCAGTTAACGCACCCTAGCTGGCAGTAATTCAACCCACTGCAAACGGTAAAGCTAAGCTGGGAATTCAGGTTGAAGTTGTTTACCGAAGGGCAACATTAAAGTATTCATGCTTTTTCTCTTTTCCAATGCACCACAACCGTTCTTTCCAGAGGTAATGTCTGAAGG
Organism: Opisthorchis viverrini; assembly: GCF_000715545.1. Lineage (NCBI taxonomy): Eukaryota > Metazoa > Platyhelminthes > Trematoda > Opisthorchiida > Opisthorchiidae > Opisthorchis > Opisthorchis viverrini. The sequence continues at coordinate 504,752 of NW_008751854.1, read as the reverse complement.
CAAAAAGAGCCAGAGAACTCTGTCGTGATGGGACATCGCAACCAAAGTGCTTAGATGAAAAGAACACGCTGCCCGAATGTTTAAACGATCAGCTAACTGAATATCGCTCTAAATGATACATCAAAGACCTTTGTGCAGCACAATCACCGCAAGAGTACTACAGACGGAAGATTCTGGTGCGTTCCAGCTAATTTCCCCGCCGATAAAAACTCAATCTGCAAGCGCATTCTTATTGCAACAGTCATGTATTCAAGTAGGAAATATATTTGACAGAAATTCTGAGACTAGGTTTAACTGGCAAGCCCAATAAAGTAAGAAATAAGTGATGGGCTGTCGAGAACTCTCATCAACTTAATAACTGAGAAGTACTGGACTTCTCTCCGTACTTAGGTACTGCTTCGCTAGGAGACAAAGCGGCATATTCCAGAATCTCAAGTGACGCATGTTTCAGGCCACAGTATGGGCTGCTTTGTTGTAGGGTGGCAGAACTGAGACCTCTTTAGGTTTTCGATCACTCTTGTTTCAGAAGCACAATTCTTGTAGACTGGTATCGGCAAATCCACAATGCAGCAATTAGAAAACGAGTGTTCGGTTGTGCAAAGTAGACTTGGGCCGAGTACTGTGTCCAACACCAGAAGCTGCCTTGGGTAGGTCATGCATTGTGCATACCAGATTTTCGTTTGCCGAAAAGAGATCTGTTTTAGTATTCAGTTCTGAGTGTCGCAAACAGAGGACGTGGTAGAGATATGAGAGAGATTACGAAAATTTGGGGTGTTGTCTGTGCCACTCGTCTTGTATCACCAGGACCGCGTGATCCCCATTGTGTTTAGTTGGAGATGTTGCAAGATGTGGCTGCTAATAGATTACGTTGACGCTCTTGTCATTTTCTATCCAGACTGCCTGAATGAGTATCCAGAGAAGTAAACACCGCGTAATTATTGTGGTAAATCAAGGTTATATTGGTCTAAAAAGCATTTTGCTTTACAATGACCAAAGGATATTGGTGTGTGTGTATGTATACAGATAAACGGAATGATATGACATATATGTTCTATTGTTTGTAATCTGCATCTCAAATGTTGGTGAGGGAAGTTGGGTGAGATCTTATGTGTTCGTCAAGCTAGCAGTAAATCCCTCTAGATCCAATTTTTTTCTTTTCTTCAAAATGGGGCTCTCAAATAAATTATGTTTGCACGGAAGCAGATAATCAGTATTAAACACTGATGTACTGTTGTCGTTGATGAAGATGAGCTCCTACTCTCATTCTAACCTGCATTATGTGAGCATAAAACTGCCGTTTCGTTTCATCCTCTCGAAACTCCATTTTCAGACAAAAGAAAAAGTTGCAGGTCACATAGGAAATCGATAGTGCTAATACAATATAGATTCTCAGGAACCGTTCTCTACTTCTCTAGGTATTTTGGTGGTGTTACAACCGAGATGGTCGCAGTTGTGTCTCGTTTCAGACATTATGCCACCCAAATACCGTAGAAAGTAATTACGCCGTCCTCGAGCTGATGGACTTAGCCATTCCCCAGACATCTGTTTTTAAGACCACAATAAGCAACGTCTCTAAAGTATTTTTGACGCGCCAAGGGGATTTTCTTTACGAATGCCGTAATCATGCAAGTTGATCCTGTAGCTCCTGGGTTTGTCATTACTCTAGCCTGTTCAATCCAGTCGCGAGCCCGTAGACGCCCTTTGGTCCGCTTATTGTAACGCCATGTCGTCCGACTCACATAGTTTGTGCAATGCTCAAACAATTTTGAAGGCCACCAAATAAAAAAATCGTGCTATTCTTCGGAAGAGCTTAGCTGCTTGCTGTTGCTGAACCGCATCCTCAAATTTTCCATGTTAAATGTCCACCTCATGTAGGTTTTCAGGCGACCAGTTACTTATTTGACGGTTAAATGGCAGTTGAATGGACGCGCGCTTGTCAACTGTCGGGGTCATTTTCCCGTCCCAATCTTCTGCATACTCCGGATATTCATTTTCATTCAGATTTTCCCAGACAAACCGTATCCAGATTACTATTCACGTAGGTTCTTTTGGTTTAGTATGTCACAGAAATTCATGCTCTGACTGAACTCGTCACTGTGTATTTCCCAGTTGTGTTGTACGTACGCGCTCATGTCGAGCAAAGTCCATGCAGAAAATTTGTTAACCCAACACACCTGTATATCATGCTGTTGTACGAAAGTCCCACGCTACATTTCTAGCCAAAAGAACAAGGTATATACCGCGCTACTCGTCTAGGCAAATGTCTTTTTGTCAGGTAGTCGTAAGCATTTGTTTCTAACGTGAGAACCCAACATTCCAATGATCTTTATGCACAGAACTATTTACAGCCCCAACGATATCGTTAATATCACATACTAGAAGGACGCTCCAAGGCAACATGTTTGCACGAGCAGACAATGGGAAACTTCAACGCCCATGTCACATTGTTCTATGGACAGCCTGGAAATACTCAACTCCGTTGCAAGTACTCAGCCTTTTTTGATTGGTCAAATGCAACTTGACCTACAAACCAGCCAATCGGGTAAATGTGGGATATATGACATTCGTTCTCGGTCGATTTGTTGAGGCAGTTGGGCATAGTTCACAACTCTGACACTAATGAAAGTTTTACTGGCAATATTCGTGCTGGCTGTGGCTGTGCTTAGTCGGTTGTCTATTTCTTCGGACGGATCACTTGCCAGTCGGGAGGCAGTGATTGCCTTAACTCCAGACCAATGCTACCAACGTCTGACAGACATCGCCAGTTTCCCTCAAGTAAGCTTTAGAGCCGTTTTATCAAGAAAAAGTTGTCAAACAGCTTTGAAGCTGTTGCATCACCTTTTCATTTTTTATTTCACCCCTGGAGGTGTACAGTGTACTGTCTGGTATCTGAAAACTGAATCTGATGACATGCTATTATCAAGTTAATTTTCTAAACCATTATCAAGCTGAGCCACACCATAAATTTGGGTACTTATCCATTCGATTTCTTAGTTATCAGCTGGTACAAGTATTGGCCATCATTTCATGGTTTTTTCTCCATACTTTGATTACAGCTGCTTCCACAAACCAATCTCCGAAATTACTCCGATAGCGGTTCGTCAGACGTAATTAAATACATCTGTTATCAGTACTGTTAAGAAGAACCTCAGCTTAATTGTGGTGGAATTCCATCGGCAGTTTGTTTGGGTTGCAACGGCCCTGTTTTGCTGCTAGAACTTAATTTAAGTCACTGTGTCTTATTCTGGCGCTTCCAGATATGTATTCCAGGCACGCCACTCAGGAATATGAAGTATAGCCTTTATCGTCCTCGAACTTGAGAGGAAAAAAGCGTAAGAAATAAAAGTCGTTATGGCTTGAAAAGGCATTCCAACTTTGCATGTTTCTCGCGAATTCTGTAATATGGAGCCAGACATTCGGTATGAACAATCCTAGGGTTGCTATTTTACGTCATCAGTGAGCTTTCTGAAGTATATAATCCTAGGTTTGTAGAAATCGTGTGTATGAAAACAGACATTTTCAACCATGGAATTGTTATAGTAAGGCAATTCTGTGTTACAATCCCTGTTTAGTTTCTATCCAAATCTAGATTTTTCACTTCGTGTGATGTCACCATCGGTGTTTCACTGCTGTCTCATCCATTCAACCCCACCCTTACTGATATTCATCAACAAGGCTTCCGTACAAGCGCCATAGAGTTTTCACATTTCAGTAAGTAGGCCAAGTTGAATAGAAGCTCAAAAACCATGTATGCTAAACGGAAAAGAATACTTTCAACCGCTAACCAAAAGACCACTTGGTCCATTTCATTCACATTCCGTTGTTAGATCGCAACATGTTAAATTGACTTGTCTAAAAGGTAGCTTAGACTCTCGAGCGAGTTCATTATTCTACTTTTTATTCATTTATATGTGTGCCTGCGTTCGTATGCTCTACGTGGTTAGCGATCTCACCTGGCTAAATGCTGTCGAAATGACCGCCGGGAGACCAATCACCTGGTGCCCTCCTTCAACCGGCCCATAGTCGCATCCAAGTAGATTGCATTGAACCCCCACTTGTTTAGCGCGTTGCCATGGTATCGATTCTTGATTCACTCTAACTAACTTTCACAGCGCGCAGTTTGGCAGATCATTCGACACGCGAACGCAACCAACTGGGGCTTTCTCTCTATTCTGTGAATGTTTGTATCCCAACGGTACCAAAGAGGTTGAGATCCACATTTTCGCTTTGATCAGCTACGAGTTACTCAACGTTCTGACGTTACATGAACCTAGGTACTTTTTCATCAATTACCCGGTAACCTTCCCAGGGTGAGCATTAATTCAAGCGAATAAGGTAATGCCAACAAGTATAGGCTAATTAGTATAATCAAAAAGAATAGACAAATAGATTAGAATACAAGTGGAATAAGCGCTTACTAATGACGTTTCCTAATTACATACAGTTGGAATAACATTCTCTCAATCTTCAAAAAATGATCCTGCCGCAACACAATTGCACTTTCTATACTCATTCAAGAATCTGCAGTAATGTTACTCGTAATTTTGATGCAAAATCATCAGTATTTCTTTTGTTACAGTGGATGATATCCGTCCAGGCAGTTGGTGGTTCGCACATTCCAATCAAACCCAAGGTTGGACAGCATTTCGTCATCACCACAGATTGGGGATTTCTCGGTACGACAGTCAGTGTTCCATTTGTGGTTGTGTGAAATACGTTATCGTAGCAGTTGATTTACGGTTTCAGGTCTATCCAAGGATTGCAATTGTCGTGAAGTCGTTGTGGGAGGCAACATATAAATGCTGCCACACACTGTACTGAAGAAACAGGTTTCCTATCTGAACCCATGGAATGTTCTATGAATAGAATCGAAACTGTGATATGCTGTCAACTTAGTTAGTGACCCCCCTTGGTGATCGAACTCATGGAGCTGTTATATCACTGCACGGTCCGACCTACTAGACCAACTAGGTTGATGCCCAATAAATACATTGCTCGTCCTGATAGAGGAGGTAGATGTATGGTGTTTTCGTGCACTTTTTATACTGTTAGTCCCCCGTGACATATAAATTGCGCTTTCTTTGGTAGTAAGTGCACAGTCCCCATCGTATAAAAGTCTAAGTTGGAAAATTCACTGTCCAATATTCTATAACAGGGAAGAGCCTGGTGCGCCTTTCATTCGTTGCTTGTTTGGTTACCTTCAATGTCTGTGTGAAATGCTTTCGAGCATGGCGTTTAGGCTTCGCCAACTGGATGAAGATGGCCTCGGAGAAAGCGAACAGCCGTGTTCGAGTAAAATTCTGGTGGTTGATGAGCAGCCTGTGTCCATCTTGAAAGACTAGACCAGTAACAACTTGGTTAGAATAAATAAGACGCACTACCGTCGAGCTCGAGTAGAGTCTTCTGATTTCACGGGTTCATCAAAGTGGAAGAGTGTTCACGGATCACACCATACCACTGTTTCATTGTACCATCACCGTATTAAGACCCGGGCGAGCACTCTGACGAAAATACAAATGTGCCTGTATATTGTAGCAAACTGTCGCTGAACTGTGTACTCAGTATCGGCTTAGAACGAGAGGCCACTCGTACATATGCTGTTGAACAAGTTGTCTGGAGATATTCCGGTAGCTTCTATGGTATTAGTTCAGCCTCGGAGTCTGCTTCGGAGTGCTAAATGATACAGATAGATGTATACGCGGATGTTATTTCCCTCAACCTGAGAGCTATTGATCGGACGATCTGTAAGAAACAGATTGGATGACCATTCCAGGTGAGCACTTTCCCCAATTGTTTCAACTCGGGTCGTTGCGTGCTGTCTGGGTAATTTCACACTGTTTCATCGGTCAATGATTGCACATATTTCTCGTTCGGTTCTGGGAGATAAATTTCTCTGAATGGTTGTACTCTCCAGTCCGACAAGTTTCCCTGGAGTTCTTCGTCGAAATGAGCACTCATTTATCTAGAAACCTCCTCAGCTATTATACGGCTTTCCCGAGTACAAGAGGATGTTTTGAAGAGTTTAATTTTGTGTTGAAAATCAGAGGAACTGGTTATCTCTCTCATAAAAGAGACTACTCACATGTTTGCTGAAAATCCCTTGACAGCTCACGACCGGTTTCGCCGACATGATGCGGGCTTTTTGAAGCACATTCAGTTAGAGAATGTCAGAAATGACAGCTTCAGTTGGGTCTCCCATGAAAACTAAATTGACATACGAATGAATGCATTCGGCGAAGTCTGTTCAATTTGGGCTCAAGTAGAACATGGTGTTGAAGAAATCTCAGGAACTGCACCTACCTGGTGAGTTCCAGTAAGGCAGTAACTGGTCAAGGGCTATCGAAGAGTTGTCAGTAAGCTTATGAGTAAGTTCCTTTAAGGAAATATACTGTGATATCTCGAGTACCATACCAACTAAAACATGAGGCGGCCCTTGTGCAGCACACTCAGTTGGGGACTGTTAGAAACGAGAGATTCAGTCGATTCCCCCAGTATTCTCCATTATTCGTTTTTATCCAATTTAGTTTATTGACTTACTGAGCCATTTATGAGATGAGAAAAATGGGGCGAATCTGTGTGGGAGTCGATGAAATAAAACGCAAAGAGCTTGTCTGCAGCCGTCCGACGAGTGCAGTGGTAAGACACCAATAGATAGTGGATAAAGTATGCCAAATATTGTAAGATCGCTTTATTATCCAGACACATTAACACAAGTAGCCTTTTTAATTCTGCCTTCTGACCAAAGGGGAAAATTAATGATTAATCTTGCTTCAGCAGGGCAGCCAGTTATAGTTAATATGTATTAATTCAGCCGAATTCTGTATATGCATGTCCTAGTACTTTTGGACTTCCCAGATTATCCGTTACACAAACTGATAGGGTGTTCTATATGGGTGCGTAGTTTCATCTAGACAGCGGATATGGCGGTTATACAGCAGAATACCAGTGGTCCGATTTCACTACCAAAGTTATGGAAACAAATGGAAAGTTACGCTGATCAGAATGCTGATTATATCAGATCACTTGACACAACGTTTAGAGAAGGCTGCTCCTGGATAAAAAGCGTGGTAACATTGGATGTCACGAGCTCAACCGTATCAAGTTCGTTTAGCTCTGAACGACATATCTTGTCTACCTCGAACCGGAACGATAGTCGGTAGAGAATGTTATCCGTACTCTTCTGCAATTCACCGATGGAGAGTCAAGTGTCACGGTAAGTGAAGAGAACAACTTTTTACGATGGGCGGTGTTACACAATGGTACCGTACTCTCGTTTCTGTGTCCAATGTACTAAATGCGTGTCTCGTGCACGTGAAGGCCAACCCCTGTAAAGGCTTGTAGGAAAAATCCGAAGAGTGCCGTGCTTCGAGTTATTTTACCCTTTGTTCATCTTTATCAACTTAAAAGTTAATTGATCCCAGTAACTAGGGCGCAGTAACAAGCCCAATGCCATTTGCGTCGTATCATCTATCAGTTCTGGTTCAAGGAACGGCAAACCGTATGTTAAATGTCTGAAATCGGTACTTGCGTTTTTTGGAAAAGACCTATTTATTTCGCTTGACCGTCAAATGCATATGTTTGATGAGGTGCTTTCGTAAACTCACAGTTAACAACGGCCGTTACATACATTACTACAGGAACTATCGACCAAGACGTACATGTGGTAAAAGCGGATGGGAAACGCAATTTCGCCTACGACGTCGAGAACTGGATAGGCACACATGTCGAAGCTGATGTGGATCAACTGGGAGAAAGACAGAGCAAAATTAGATTGACGGTCAGTTCCAGAGTGAAGAATCCGTTACAGAAGGTAGGCTAATGTGAAGTGTTGTTTTTTTTATGCGACACTTATTACTGATTTGAGTGAAAGGCTTCCTGGCGAAAGTTTGAAAAAACAGTCATTTAGGTTAACACGAGTGTTATTGTTTGAATAAATGGAACCCAGACCCCTTGGAACAACATACTCCTCCAGTTAATCCGGTGGGCTTAAGTTGAAGATGTGGCACAGGAAGGTACGTTGGATCTGAAAAGAAAAACAAACGTCCCTATCAATCACTTGCTCTTCGATCTGGTACTTTTGAGCAAGTTGCATTACTGCGCTGCGTCCCTTAATGCTTGAGGCTGATGGAATGCTGTACAACAGCGTGCCTTGTGTCGAATGGATTCGATTCGTCTAGCTGTCATAGGTTATTTATATTACGGGTGGATTGTTTTGAACTCGGACACACGCATGAAGCCAACTTTGCTCATCCTGTTATCACACTCCAACAGAAAGTGGTCAGGAGTTCAACAAAATTGCCCGGTGGCTCTTTACCAGACACTGTGTATGGATATTGGAGTTTCTGTTCGGTTTCTTACTTCGTCCAAACGGAAAACAACGGAAATCTTCCGACTACAGATGTGGCATCTGTCTGGTTTACCCATATCATTTAGTACAGCGTCATTGTGTTATCTATCCAGGCATCAGTTATGGGCGATAATATGACGCGGAAAGCTGTAGCTTATTCTAAACCAACTATATGGGCTCAAAGTAGGCTGTCTTTGGTGGTCTTTTCGATTTATCCTTTGCCCAGAGAACATCAACTCATAACTCATGAAAAAGAAGGGTATACTGATGAAATACTCTGAAATCAAAGCTGCTCGAGTAAAATTTGACATAAGAAGAATGACCGTAAATTGATAAACGCAGGAGAGGGATCAACATCACTGCGAGATGTGGTTGAACACCGAACATTAAGAATAATTTCGCCTAGAAATACCCACGCGCAGCTCATAACATGGCATGCATAAGCCGACTTGTCGCAGTTCAGAGCGATATTGGGGACACTTCTTGAGATGCATCTCATTGGACCTTTACACGAAAGACTTACTGCAACAGTGTCGCACCAGATAACGAGTACCTCTAAAATACTACCCAGGCGGTATACCAAATCACCAACATGTATAGTAGTTAGTCAAACAAATCAAGTTTACTGTACATTTATACTATGCGGGAAAATATATCTATATTTTACCGGCGTCATCGGCTCAAAACCGGTGGATGAACATCCGTCAAGCTAGGTATCACTGTCTCTGAATGTCATGTGAACATTTGTCACAAAATACAAAGTACATTTTACCACCCAATGACTCAGCCAGGTACTGTTTGTCTGTGTGTTAACGGAGTCCGGCTCAATCATCTGCAGCTTTGAGGCGCGATGAGAAAACAATAGTTGAAATGACCGATGGCATTATCCAGAAGATTCAATTTGGCGACCCGACGTACTGTAACACGGAAATTATGCACTATTTGGCACCAAAGATGATTATGATGATGTTTTAGCCCATTTTACAAACTTGCTATCGGCATCATGCGGCCTATGGGTATCTTTTTGCAAATACTAAAAACCGAAAGAAATATCAAGTGAACTAAGTCAAACGGACGCATTACATTTGTCTTTCCGAAGGCTGGCAGAAACTATCCTCATATACTTGTCCCAAATAGCCAAAATATAGTACCTATTGAGGCCTTATGTGGAAAAGATGGAGCACAATTACACAACGTATGGGTGAATATCTTGAAGAAAACAGCTGTCAGAGTCAAGCCACCAGACAAATTATCCAGTTGGGTCGTTGAGGTAAAAAATGCTCCTCTAAATGAGTTTATGAAGCTTTTATTCCATGAAATTATGGGTGGATCGGTGGCGTACAGAAAAAGTAGAAATTACCACCGGTGTAGTTTTTATCGGACATCATTCGCGCTTTGGATAACCCCGTCTGGTAACCACATAGACATCATTCTTCATACAGTCACCTAGAAATGGTCTACCAAACTCGTTTAGGCTGCTCCATGCCTTGATTCATGCAGAACTGATAGCATTCAGTTCTGTTCGAGAGTATATCGACCATATTATCACTATGCATTCATCGCATTCCGCTACGCCTTTTTGAAGAGGCATTATTCACCAAAGGCCAAACAGATAAAACCTGTGTGCTACGATCATCAGCTACAGCTGTGAACTGTGAGCCAACTGCAAAACATACATAGGAATGTTGTGCAGATGTCGAGCACAGTAAACTGATTTTTCATGCATGATTTCACTCTTCCAATCCAGTTGTCTCCATCAAGCTTATTGATCGGGTGAGCGACACGGGGTATGTGTGCTGAGGACTTAGCAACAGATCAAGTCCATCGACTAGTATAGTGGAAATGCCTCCAAATTCTCTCGCCTGAGAATTTTCCCCAGATGTTGGGTGAACGGTAGATCCAGCATTAATCGCGGGATCTCGGAAGGCCCTTAGGTTGTGATAAATCTTGGGCGCACCGCAATGCACAGCTGGTATGGACTTTGTAGTGACCTGATTCGATAAGCAAGAACACTGCTGATATGAAAGCATTCCATTGTGATTGTTGATTGTGTATCCAAAAAATTGACTGCTTAGCTGAGCTTGCAGCTACATTGTGTTTGATAACCATTTGTCCTTTCTTCCCCTAATGACCAGCCATCTCACCAGCGGTGAAATTCCACTTGGCTTAGAAACCGGGAGTAAAGCTTAAGCTAATATCGATACTCTCAACAATTGTGAGAATTCTGATTCTAAGTGTGGAACAAATATGAACAGATTTACATACCGGCCAGAATAACTGGTCCTCACGGTTCAGTCACAGGATGGTTGAGCGCTACGATAAAAAAAAATGACGAAAAAGGGGACTGTACTGTACCGAATCATCACAACTAGCTGTAAGAACAGCGTACGGTGGTTGTGGCTGCTGCAGTTTCGTTGACAGATAACTTTGGGAGGTGCAGTAGATGGCTATGTACTGGAGACAGTAGCTGATATAACTGATGCGTAAAGACAGAGCTGTCAGTGGAATTTTAATTGGAGAAATTGGGAGGAGAGCTATGCATTGAAGGCAATAGTATGGATGCACGAGTCATTGGTGGTGCGAGTCCTGCATGTCGGACAACGTCTCTAAACATTGATGGATCCCCATCCAGGTAGATGGCAATGACCAGCTCAGCTGAGTTTGCTGTAGTGGGTTTCATACTTTGCCGCTAAGTCATTGTTTAACCTCCACTGGCTCATTTCTCCCCTTTGTGTGGTTGTGCAAAGAGGCATCTTGGCACGGGACCAAGCCGTGTGATCAATTAATCTATCGTGGGAGAGTTACCTCTCCGGTTGACCATTCGACGTACTTCAGCATTACTGATCTGGTATTCCGGACATTGACGGTCGAAAACTGAAAGTCTTTTCACGTCCTCAGCGCGAAGCGGCCAGGTTTCTCACTCGCATAATAATATACAGCGCACCACGGCATTGTAAACTGAACCCATGAAGGATAAGCTGTCACGCGGAAGCCACAGGTTATGCATATTCACCAAAGCCGATCTGACCTTGCTAATCCTGTGGAAAACATCATCCTTTGCGAGATCATCAGGAATGATATAACTGCTCAGATAGACAAGTTTGTCTACTACCTCAGTTGGCTCATCCTCAAGAATGAGCTTAGGGTTCGAATCCACCCAGTCGTGCAGCAGCACTTTGTAGGTGTGAAGCACATCTTAAACCGTGAGGAATCAGTTTGACTGTTTCATATTATTTGCATTATGACGCAGTCAGATCCGAGAAGATCTACGCCGTCTGCATACTCGATTACTGTGAGCGGATGTCCCAGCGCACCTCGACTTCAAAGGCATTAGAGGCTGGCATTGAGTCTGCCATAATCGTATCAATGACGAAGCTGAAGGGAGAAGGTGAAAGAGGACAGCCGTGTCTGATATCACTTGATGTGGTGAACTCAGTTAAGGGCTTGCCGTAGATTTTCACACGTCCGCGGAAGTTGGAGCACAGAGCCTTAAGGAGTTTCAATAATCTATGGAGGACACCGCTGCTTCAGTGAAACTGCCGAAGTGCCTGACGGTCCACAGTATCAAAGACAGCTTTCAGACCAAGGGACACAACCTTTGTTGGTTGATGGAAACAGTGTCATTGTTCCAGAATCTTTAGAAGAGTCAAAATGCTATCACTGCATCTTCTTGCCGTACGCAACATTGCTTGGTTTTCACCGACCTGTTTCTCCCTGTGTTCAGTCAACCTCCGAAGAATAGACCCGGAGAGAGCCCCTTGGACAACCCAGCTACCAGGTTGATGCCAAGGTGGTTTTCACACAGCGTCCGCGGACCATTTTTGAAGACAGGAATGTCTATGTGAAACGCTCTGTAGTCACTTGCTTTTCATTCCATATCACACCAGTCCGCTTCGTCAGGGAAGGCGTCGGGGATTTTCAGCCTTATTTGAAGGGGGTTGGATACAGACCGTGCGGCCCTGGAGGCTTCTCACGTTCGATATGGATATTTCGTTCTTCAATTCTTCTTTCGCTGGGAGATTGAAGTGTACATTCTATTCGCTCGTATGAATTATCTCCACAGGCTGTGTTGCAGGAGGCCAGCTGAAACGCTCTTCGAAGTGTTCGGCACATCTTTTCAATAGATGTTTTTGCGAGTGAATTAACGAGCCGCATTTTCATTTATCGTTCCACTGACCATTGCATTCTAGGGCCAGTCGGTCGCGCCAGCTGATCGGGGGGACGGATATTTCCCGTAAAAAAGTCTCCTTCAACTCCCGAGCTTTCACTGTCCACCAAAGCCCCTAGGCTTTCCTCAGGCTCTTTACTATTTGGCGTTTGAGGGATTTGTGTGCCGTTGCCTGCTGGTAAGGATCACCTGGAATCAATCAGAACCAGTGATATGGACGACATCCAGAGGTTATTTGATTGCAACGGAGAGATCGGACAAGCAGCACTGAAAGCCGTTTGTCATGCTTCACCTAAGTGCTGACTTTCAGTTTAACAGCGTATGCTATTGATGAGGCATCCGCGTAGTCTACGGTCGTATCGAAGCCCCGCCCCGCGTCTACGGGATGGTGAAGTTTGTTACAAAACCTGTGAAGCTGCTCTGCAGTGTTCATTTACTATTGTGTAGTAGTCAGTGAATAGCCATGAAAGTCTAAGAGGACGGGTGAGAATGTTCAGTGTTTAAAAACTATGTGCATGAGAAGTTTACTTTCTTTTCCGATAGGTTGTCAGTGCTTAGTTGGTGTTTGCTAATGAATGACATCACCAAAAAGGTCTTCTTCCTTTCATTTGGTGCATTGACCAGGATATGGATGAAGATTATGTGGCCGCAACCTTCCACCAGTACAACAATGGCTTGTTGTAGAGAGTTGTTGCCTCTCACCTGGCAACCTGGCAGTATCTCAGCCCTCATGCTTTCTGTTTAGCTAGCTCGGACCGGTACTGTTGAGCTGTGGTAGTTCTTCGAAGATGTTGGACTGGCTGACTTGCAAAGGCCTGAAGGGGAACAGTCTCTGAGGCGTGCACACCCCATGGCGTGATCGGAATCAAGCTAAATGCCCCAGAACTAGCGGTAGTGTTGAATTTCGGCCCGCCACTGGTGTGCTGATGGTCACCTGATCCAACTGAACAAACGGTTGGTTTGCATTTCGTGGATTTCAGGTTACGCAAAGCGAACGTTTGTGCTAAAATTTTGCACGGGCCAGGAACAGTTGATGACCAACACAACCGTTTAGATGTGATTCCAAGGAGCTCACACGACCGACTTGGACATTCACATCACCCAGAATCATCACAAGGTCATTGCTCCTTTCTCGACGAATGAGCATCAGATAACCCTCGATATTTCTCAGCGTCAAAAAATACAGTCCGTTAACATATACGCCTACACTACAAACAGACACCGTTTTTTGATATCCAGAGGCATTGAGCTTGATTGAGCTGAATAACCGAACAGTGCAGGGACGACTGTTTACTGGGATCCAATCAATCAAAACGCTCCCAGCTCTGGGGCTGAGTGCAACTCCCACATTATATATTCCATGAGTCATCGATTCTAGATCACCGGACACACGGAGTGAGAAATTTGAAAGAGTTGAGTTCGTGACACCTCTCATCGCTCTTGACCTGATTGCTCCCCTTTGGCCTTCTTGGCATGGTTACAACAGCCAGTGTAGCCCGCTGGATCACAGCGGCACTCAAGCTTGACCACCACGTCAAAATGGCAGTTTTATGTCGGGACACTGAGTCAACCCAGCAATTTGATTTAATGATATCAGCATGCCTTACATGAAATTCCCAAAGCGGTACAGAGGTTGATGAGGTAAACAGTTGTGAGTCGTAGAAGCTGTATTCACCTCACTTTTGTTTGAACAGTTATCTTATTTCCCAGACACCATTACTTTGGTTCACCTGCCTTGTTATGGAATAGGCAGAAAAAGTGCTCCGGAGGAGGGCCGTCACATCAGTTAGTGATGGGAAAACCCTTATAAATACAAATCACAATAAAAATACTGTAGTATATTCTGGACTGATCTTCTCAGAAACATAGCTAGTGGTAGTCGAGTCGAACGCCAGCCCATAATATCAATCGAGACAAGCAAATATAGCTGGCTGTCCATTCGGACACAAAGTCCTCCGATCGGGCTGCACTAATGGAATATATTGTGAGGAGACACTGATCTTTTAACTTCACACGACAACATTCAAACCAGACCATATATTTGGCACAGCTTCTATAGTTCCGTTTTACTGAGTTCTCCATCTCGTGTCTGCGACTTACCACTGGCAGTGCACACATTTCTGCCACATTACCGCTTACTCCCAAAATATGTGCTAAAGTGATCAAACCAAGCACAACCCTCTTCACGAGAAAAATTCGGCGTAGTTGGAATATTTCCCCTTCATATGTGGATAAACAAAGCACCGTATCGCTTTCTGCGTTGAAGCAACGAAATTTCATTTATATCCGGGTTTTTCATTATCATTTGTGCGGGTGTGGTGATACTTTTTTATTTTGCTCGGACTGAGGCCTGAATATTCAGAGATCCTGCGATTCAAACAGATTTAGTGCAACATGATGAAACTGCATCACGGTAGTCAGCCATCGTCATCTAAGCTAGTACATGCAGTAGTTTTTTTTACTTAGCCAAACTTGGATAAGAACCACATAAGTTACCACAAAGACATATTCCTACGTAACAACCGGAGACTGGTTTCGTCCCTTTACTATCTGTGTAACACTGAGCCCGTTTGTCAACGGTAAACAGCTCCAACCAACAGTATTGTGTGTAGCTACGGCTTATGTATGAACTGATTAGGTTCCAGTCAAAAGTAGTCCATTAACGTGAGCGATTGATGCAAACAATATGACAAACTCTTTGAAATCATATTCGGCCGTGAATTCTGGGTCAAAGATATTTTGCACTTCCATGGCGCTGTGTCCTACTGGAAAGTAAGCCAGGCACTCAGGAATCAGATAGTCTCGTGCTTTTTCGGGCTTTTTCTCGCAACAGGAAAGACTCCATGCATCTAGCATTACCTAATCAAATGAAGCGCTTCCTCAAAAGAGTTTGAGGAAGCAGTTTGATCACACGCATTCAGTCCCACTTATTCGTAGAAAAGGAAACCGGAACTTAAAACCAGCTTGGTAATTTTTATAAACATAACTATCAATTGTGGTCAAACTAGTCCAAATTAAGTGGAACTCCATTCTTTTGTTTCAGTATTTGATACACCCATTCGCACGTCTGTACTATTCCAACTGGCTCACACATTCCTTGCTGAATTTTCAATTACGCTACTCTTGACGTGTCAGATGACCTCTGTGGAACTTCGGTTTGCTAAGGGTACAATCATGCTACCGATAATTTACAATATCTATGACGCAATACAGTTTTGTAATTATACATGTGAACTCAGAAGTTTCTTGCTTCTTATGTATTTTCTGCTGGCAAGACTTGGGTTATTCAGCCCTATGAGTGAGTACGGCCAATGTGACCAGTTAAACCAACAAAAAGCTAACAGGATCGCTCTCAGTGGGTGAATCCGACCTTTCTCAGAGGGGTATGCATGATGGACATGCCTTTCAAGGACTAGTTTTGGGTTAAGTTTATTTCTGGAGTAATTCGGTGGTATCTTGGTTTCCGTTTAATTAGGGTTTGCAGAGCTAATTGGTCCTTCGCGTTTTACGTTTGGTAAGCGCTGCTTAAAAGTAAGTTGGTTATTCACAGGTTTATACGCCGTAGAAGTGCTCAAATGCTTTGTCGCAGGTGCATCGCATCAGACGCGCGTTGGTCTAGCTGAAGAAGGAATGGCGATATGTTACACCGGAGAAACATGCAGGCCATGTCACTTGCGTCACACAACAAGCAGTCCAAGACACTCAGGGTCTAGAAAACCACATTCGAATGTCATCTCAAGCATTTCTAAGCAGTAAGCTTGGTAATCAGTGATCACACACTGTTCGTTATCTGACAGTAATATATCGATTTCGGAGACGAAAAAGACCACGAAGGTGAAATCCAATTAACTAATGGTGTTAGATATTTTACACGAATGACGGGGGGAAATTTAATTAGCTCAGGTGGGTTGTGTTGTACACTGAGACCAGCGGTTTCGTTGTAACCGTTCTGTGATCGATCTCGGTGACACAACCCTATGGTTGGTTATGGACGCGCGGCAGTGTGGGCCTACACAGGTGTTCAACAAAGCCAGCAGACAATTGCGCAGCTTTGACTGACCTTCCATAGAAGAGGTCTAAGGGATTGATGCCGGCGCTCAAAACATCTCTTCCACAGGCACTTAGAACAAAACACTAGTGGAATCAAGATTTCGCTGTACAAAAGGGTCGACAAGCGAAGGCGTCCTCGCAGAGGTACAGAAAACATCGTCAAACCACAAAATTTACTGAAACCAACTTGAGCACATCGCAGCCAGTAGAGAAAGAACCGTATCCGATGGGAGAAATGGATTAGTAGATCCCGATTAAGACAATTTTGTTTGTACAGTCGCACGTTTACATGAATACGTGCTTTGTGGACACTACCTGGATACCCGCCTAGATGTGGAAACAGCCGTGGCATACTTAACCAAAGGGGCACTAGTTACATTTCCGCTCGTTTCAAGCCTTCCTGGAAAAAATTGGTCATGATTTCTTCTCATCACATTTTAATCCAGTGACTCGGTTTCGGTCAACTTTTGTCCTGATTTTAAAGGCGCAAAACATCTGAAGTCACTATAGGAAGACATATTGCCTGGTTTGGATGGTCGTCCATAGCAGCTGTGACAATCCTTCCGGACCAGATGAAACTGATGCAACGCCATTATTAGGTTGTAGAGATGAATTCGAGGGGAACTGCCGTCTACTCGGGGACAGCTAGAACCCCTGTTCACTTTCAGTCCTCTCGAGTATTTGAGGGCACCGTGAAAGACAGGGGTGCACGTTGGATACAATACGAGTGACATCTAGCTGGAATTTGTTGATTATTTTAGCCAAATAATGATTTATTCAACCGAGATTTCATCGCACAAGTGAAGCCAATCTATCCTGAGAAGCACCGTACAGCTGCTTTATCCTTACTGAGAATCGCCAGCATCCCACGAATCTCCATGGCAATTCAAACTCGCAACCTGCAGACTAGTCTTACAGCTACAGTATTAACGAGTACTAGATGCACCCGAGTTATCCCGTCCGAACAGAGTAGGAAGTTCGCTCTTGAAAGATGTGTGACCGCTCGAACGCCAACCG
The DNA here is from genome assembly GCF_000715545.1 of Opisthorchis viverrini. Lineage (NCBI taxonomy): Eukaryota > Metazoa > Platyhelminthes > Trematoda > Opisthorchiida > Opisthorchiidae > Opisthorchis > Opisthorchis viverrini. The sequence goes on along the minus strand of NW_008751854.1, from coordinate 487,170 downwards.
GTCAATAACTCAGCAAGCAGGAATTCCTGGTCAGGTAGTGACACTTTACACCAGACGCCAAATCCCGAATGTCTTGTTCGTTGAAGGATTTATTGAATTTGTGTTACCCTTGTTTCAAGTAATCCTGTTCTGACAGAGCAATTCTGTTGGTCCGCAGTAAATGGAGGACAACAGACTGGAGTTCTGGCGAGTAACCTACCAATTTTGATGTGAAAACTGAAATGAAACAGAAAAGCCTAACATTAGCATCGAATCAGTCCGTGTTAGAACAAATATATGGAGGACGTACAGTGCCTTCCACAGTAGAGGAAGCACTCAGTGCATGATTTTAGGTTCGACTCCCATGCTGATCTATCCGGTTTGGCAATAGCCTAAGCACTACTGCCGAAGATCATTGAACTATATCTTGTCGGTGGAGCAGTGTCTTCCAACGAAAACTATTGCACAGGCTAAAAATAAAGGCAGTAGGAAGCATCAGTACCAACAGGCATGAGCAGAATACGACTCAGAAGCTTGTGACGTTTGCCTAAATGAAAACAGCGTAGAAAACAACCCTGGAAACGATTGAACCGCTGCTAATCAAACGATTATATAACCCTGTACTGCGAGATGTAAAACACAGACTTTCCATTGATCAATCTATCGTTTAAAGGCAAAATGGAAGCAATAGTAGAGAGAATAAACACTTTTCTAGAAAGAAAAACTTCAAAAAAACCCAAAGCAAAAGATCTTTTTTCACACTGGTTCCTTGACCGATCGAAATGAAGTAGATGAGAGCGGAAAATTCTACCAGGCACGACGGATGGAAGAGCGGTGAAAGTACATGATTTTGTTCAAAAAATAGTCGACTCGATGTGGAAATAAAACCATGTGAATTGGAAAACACCGCAGTTCGAACACCCGTGAGTGGCTAGTAAGAGTGATTGAAGTCAAATCTGGACACCGATTAACAGATTGGAGAAAAGTGGACCAATCGGAATGCATTGAACAGACAGCCACCGGGAAGGGGAGCACTCGAGAAACATATTATCTATGAGATGGAAGAGAAAAAGACATTACCTGGTTTTGAGAAACTCTATCCTTTCTGTGACAATGAACAGCAGTTGAAGGACGGAAACCATTTGATCTGAGGCTGAAGGCGTTTTCATGGAACAACAACAACAAACAGATCCCTGAGTATTTGAAAGACAACCTCCCACAAGTGAATGCTTAAAAGGCACAGTGAACGTTGGAAACCCAATGTTAAGTTTCCACATCCGACGGAACGGCTAGCGTAAGTGAGAAGCAAAATGAATCAGAACGGACATCAGGTCCTTTGATGGTAGTTCGTGAAAATCAAATTGCTTTCATATTTACCTTGGTAGTCCGCTATCACCATTCGTCCACATTCGTCCTATCCCCCTGTTTCCGTAAAACGCATAAAACGGACGAAGTAGCTCATTCAAACGTATACGTGTTCCCTACGGTGCATGTCTAACCATAAAGCGCCATACGTTTGCATGATGTTCTTCTATCCGTGCTTGCTGTGAGCTATAATGTAAAGCCATAAGTATGGTTGCTGTCTGTGTGAGTTTAGTTGCAAACAGACCAGATCTAAAAGCTAAAGCGTGATATCGAGTATTAGATCCCCCGACAGATCAAATGCTTCTTCCACGGTGTGAATGACCTGGGGGTATGACAGCGCTGGGATTTCATGGAGCTTCCATCCCATAGAGTGGACGTACGTCAAAAGGATGAATGGTTTAGTGTTCTTTCCACGTTCACGTAAGCTGTGAATTCCACCTGACTAGTTTAAACGACCCGAGATTAAGGCGCAAAACTACTGACCAGAAACTTCATGATTCGGAACCAGCTCTGGCTTTTCTATCGCCCTAGTCTAGGTTCGGGCAATCTGGCAGTATCTCAGACCCAACGGCTCCTTCCAATTGCATGGTGCCTATGAGACTGGTCAATCATATAAAACCGTGTATGGCCAAGAAACACAAATGGCTTTCGTGGTGCGTTCACGATCATAGTACCCGGACAACGGTTGTGAGATTACTCATCACAGTAGATCATACTATTGAAAACTGCAATGTGGAATTGCGATCCAGAACACGTTTCAGCGTACCTAGTACATAAAACGTCATCAAATGCCCAAAAAGAAACCGTTCGGAAGATCTTATCGGCCATTTACTCTCGAACTGGTTCCAAGAATGGTGCTATTCATGGGGGCTGTACTGCAGAGATTTTGTCAGTTAAATTTTTGTTAATTCACAATAAAAGCAAACCACAAGCAGATCACCAGACATCGAAAGAGTGACCATACAAAGTAGGTGAAAACGTGATCTACGGAACGGATTCAAAGTGATGATTCTACTAGGCTGATACTTTGTTGCGATAGTCTAGGATTAACTGACATGCGCCCATAGTAAAAATGTTGGCATAAAGACAGTATTACAACAAATATTATTCAAGTAGAAATACGGTTGGAGGATTAACTGACATGCGCCCATAGTAAAAATGTTGGCATAAAGACAGTATTACAACAAATATTATTCAAGTAGAACATACGGTTGGCGGAAACCCGGGGACTGCGCTTACCTGATGAACCCCAAAAAGGGCGAAACCGGTCGTGGGCTGTCGACGGATTTTCAGCACCTTATGAGTAGTACATTACAAAGATATTATTACTAGTTCTACTGCTGATGGCAGTCGGAAATGGCACGAACTTACCCTTCCACGTTCACCTAACGGGGCGCTTTGCATATATTGCTGCAGGGCTGTGCATAGTCCGAAATGCGAGGCCAAGACACCAGCATCCTGAATAATAATACAGCAAACTTGGTTTCTCTTGAGAACCGTTTCTGATAGCTGACTGCAAAACTGATCTGTAGAGAAAAACAAGCAGATAGATGTGATAATAGTAAATCTCCACTGAACAGGGATGTGAAGAAACACGGAAGTACGCAAAACTACCGAATTCTTCGGTCCAAGTATGAAAATAAAAAACAGATGAGTATGAATGGACACGGCTAAGCTATGAGAAGTAAGCACTGAAATATGGCTACCATTAGGTTTTGCCACAAAAATGACTTTGAATACAGTCTTGCACGATGCACTAATCGTTCATAAGCATGAAGATGACTTCACTGAAATAGAGGTCTTCGCAAAAGTTCGACTGAACTGCGAATCGAGTATCGTGACTGTGACTTTAGTCAGTTGACTGAAACACAAGCACCGTTTAGTGGTGAGTGGTTGTTAGCGAATGCGAGCACATACACTTTCGCTTTCTAAAAAAGCTAGATTCATGTGTACGCAAACAGGCTTGACACCTTTCTAGATCTGGTTCCCACAGTGCACCATTACACTGATTCTCCTTTAGAATAAACATCCAGGGGACCGACGAAAATCGTCACTGCGTGAAAAACGTCGCCTCTAAAGAAGGGCTTCGTTGTAACGAGACCATATCAATACGAAAGCCGGGGTGAAGAAGATCGTCCACTCATGATACGGTTTCTCTTTTAGTCCTCCAATTCATATTTTGTTGAATCAACCCACCAGACGGCTTCCAAATGTTTACCGAATTGGTCATTCTCAGTAAGTGTGCCAGAAAAAACTAAAACATTGATGCAAATCAGCTTTGGATCCCGCATCATCATCAGCTGTAAAATCCACGTATTTGCAATACAGTAGTCCTAGCTGCCACAGCCTCGTTTACCGATGATCTGTGGATTAGGTAGACAGCTGTACATTGGAGGCGGGAGCTGATACAATCGACGCGTAAAGACAGAGTTGTCAGTGAACTTTTAGTTGGGGAGACTGGGAGGGGGAAACTATGCATTGAAGGTGGATCGAAATCCCAATCACACACAGAGATGATACCCTGCAGAAAGCTTTCATGCCGATACAAAATTCGCGTTGGAAGAAAATTTAAAAGAATATCTGTTCTTGGTTGTGGTGTCGATAAAGAATGTAGCGCACTGGAGACGATGATTGGAATAGAGGAAAGCCGGGCATTAGGTGACTGTGCCACACTTGCTACTGTATCCACTCCATTTGTCGGCGCATCCGTCACTGGCCAGAGTGGCCCAGCTAATCTTCCGTCAGCATCGTGATTATACTGTACATGAGCAGCTTTTCATGTCAGACACTCAAAAGGTTTTGAGAAAGCCATGCCCGGGATGTGGCAACTTTCCAGAATAGGATGTAACCACTGCCCAATATAAAATGTTCAACTGCCGATCAATGACAACCATTTGCATCATATGAGAGGCCATCAGGTACGGGGTCCATGAAGAGACTAAAACAACTTGACTAAAGAAAAGGAAACCTTCAGCACTTACCGGCGTCAGTAATTATAAGGTCGTATTCTAAGAGATTGCTGTTCACACACGGAAGTTGTACGACTCGAAGCGTTGGGCACTGAATACTTCGTTGACTGGTCGGCCTGGAAACGATAGAGTAACAACCTAAAGGAGTAATACATTAACTATGCAAGATACACAGGAGGATCAGTTGAGAACTATACCAATGGAAGGTGCATTTGAATGAAATCCACCTTCGTTGTGAATAACCATTTACGGTGACTGTTAAACCTTTCTAACTTTTTTTTACGATTACGCTCCACGGAAATCGCCTCTATACAATTGCATTTGAACAGTAAGGCCTAACTGCAACAACCAATGATAGGGCCGGCCAAAAACTGCCATTGCAGAAGGGCGGATGCGGCTATTCCATGATTCAATAGAAACTTCACTAAAAAAATTCCCGTTTATTCATTAGAATGAGATAAAAACAGCCTAGCTGTTCAACAAAACCTGTCTGGTCATGTATCCTATGTAATCGAACTGACCCGCAGTATTGGCAAAAATTGGATGCGTGTTGGTCAAGCTTGATGGCAAACTGGTGAGCATGTACGATCTGAAACAAGACAGACTTGCAATGTACAGTGAAGAAAAGTGAAGTAAGAAGAAGTAAGGAGAAGAAAGCGAAGTAAAAGAAAAGGAATATTTTTGCGATAGTGGTGTTTTGCTTTCCGGAAATACGCATTTCCTGGCTTGGTGACCAGTTGTACCGATGAGCAATGAAAAATGGATACGTATGACGGATATTTTGCGACTGGTGCGCAACTTCGGATTTATACAGCATGGAATGATGGTACCTCACATTGCAGAGCTGGTGCCTAAACCGTTTCCTGAGCCTGACAGTTCTTTTTCCGCGGAAGTTAACCTGCGTGTTGTGGATATGAAAAATCGCCAAGCTCAGCGAACGGTCTACTCACTGGTCTCGAATGTCTTCAGTACTAAAGACAGCTTTAATGACAGACTTTGATGATCGCATATCCCTTTCTTAATTGTACTCCATACAATTTTGAACTTCATTCATGGAAACTGGTCTTTCTCAACCATTCGGAGCAAGCATTTTGAAGATTACTGTCGACTTCCTGAATCTCTTGTTCTCTTGTTTTTTCACCTTGTGTGACCAGGTTGGCTAAAAGGGAAGATAGCTGCAAAGGTCACTTCACTCAGTCTTTCAGCTATAAAGCATCCGTCGGTTTTGTCTGAAACAGTTCTAGTTACCGGAAAGAGACACTGGGAGAGATACACTCAAGCAATCAGGGCGATGGTTGATAATGAACCAGTCCAGTTAGTTGAAGAAACAGGAAACTGAGCATCTATGCTTTGACGGCCATGGAGGGCCATTGATGAGTTCAACCCCGAGGACTCCATCAAGGGAGGCGACAGTTGTCAACCCAACTCATTTTACTGCTTAGTGCAATCACACTGCGTTCTCGGGTGATAAGCCGTTCACCTATCGGCGGCTTTGGCTCAGCACACAGATACTTCAACACATCTTGACAGTTATCCCTACTATATTAGGCCAAGCGGTCATATACATGCAAGCGTACACGTAAAGGTTTACAAGTCTGCGTCGGGTGTGAGGGTCGGCATAAACGGCTAGAGAACTAGCGAAAGCAGAACAAGTGGTATAACCTAGATGAATAAATTCGGACATTATTGGGGGCAAAACGAAAAGTATGTCAAATGTGCCATATTTATTTAGCCGCTATGAACGAATGCAAGAACACAATATGGCGGTTACACAGCTGCACAGCAGCTTCTCTACCACCCCCATTCAAAAATGTCGAACTTGATTAGGTATCGCAGTGACAAGGACAAGTGAATAGTCTGATCATAGGGTGACAACTGGATAAAACTTTATAAACACTACGCACAGTACCAACCATTACGTAGGCAGTCACAGAGCCATTTGCAGTTCATACAAAAGGGTGCGTTGAAATGTCAGGCAGATGAAATGGAGGACAACCAAGGTACATCTATACTGGCACATCACTTCGTAGGAAAAACAATACTATGATGCGGTTGTCGAAACCGGTCGCTCAAATAGAAATTGAGACAGACCATAAATAAGAATCCACGCCAATTTCGTTCTTACGGAAAACGGAAAGAGCGGAATAGACCCCGATCCGGACCCACTTCCGTTTTCGAGCAGATCCATATGGCCGATGTGGGATCCGAAGATGCTTCACGGTTAGCAGTCAGCAAGGCGGTGACCAAATGAATACCAATGCGAAACCAACCGTCGTTTTGATCTTCCAAACGAAGAACACAATCGGTTGATAGTTCGGAGGCGAAAACCAGGGTGTCCGCCTAAGGCAGCATATGGAGAAAATACCGTTAGTGAGTCAAGCGTGGTAAGAAATCTAGAGAACGACGTCAACGATAGCACGTTCACATGTTTGACTGTCATGTATCGAGGTAAAGTTCTATTTACTGGTCGAACAGGACACTGATCCACTAGAAGACAGCTGAATATGGATATCCAACAGACATGAGATGAAAAGTGTACACAACTTCACGCTGTATTGTGAGGCCAAGAAATCATTTACGAGGTGGCATCCCAAAGTCCACCACGAACTAACAATCAGACCAGGATGCCATTTTCGAATTGTGTCGAAATATGACAAGCTAAAAAGGGAATTTGACGCGAAAAAACCGTCAAGCCACTAAGTAATGGCTAGCACTTTCCATCTTACATAGATACATACCAGGTCAAGGTGTGTAGGCGAACCGGTTTGGAGGAAGTATGTTCATGGTTTGCAGTCTGGCGGACCGAATAGTTCTCTCAAACATTAGAGCACGATCGGGTCAGTATACAAGTGCACTTTCTGAAAATGTCCCTACATGAACTTACAGCATCCTAGCCTGGAAAGACGGACAAAGTCTTAATTGATCACTGCTGCGTGGATCGGGGACCAGACCAATGGCCAACAAACGTAGCTGAGCTGCAAACGGTACAGAACAGTCCCATGGCTGATTATGTGCAAAAAGTGTTCTTTACCAGAGTTTTGAGCTCGCAGCTCGGTTAATTTTAAGTGTTTATCGACGTATTCCAATAAACAACACGCGCTACAATTGGAAGCAACCGCTATTCGCAGTTTTTTCGAACCCACGGTTAATTTCAACTCTTTCAAATGTGCTTCCACTAGTTTTACTATTTGTAGAGAAAGGGAGATCAAGCGTTAATTGCTCACGGACAGTAAAGTGATGTAACGAACAGTGACTTAGACGGGACGCCCAAATTACACGAACCATTGGAAGACATCCAGCAAGTAGGAAGAATTCGTTAAAAAAAGGTAGTCAATGGCCATCGAAATGTTGGAACGAAGTCAACATCAGAACTGAAGCATGATATCCATCCACTATGCAAACCGCGATTCACAACCACACGTTGGATCAACAACGTCCATTGTAGAGATTTCCACTGACCCTGAATTCAAACGCTACGTATATTAGGAGCGCTACAACTTTATGAGCTGGGACACAGCCAACAGTTTCGAAACTGAACTGCAGGAAGAATGCGTTTTGAAGGGAGTGCTTGGTTGCATCTGTTACAACCAAGGTTTTTTTCAGGATGACGTGCTCTACAGACACGAATGCTGACAGTTTTTACATGGGTAAACACCAACGGACTAGCTAGAAATTTACAAATCTTATTACGTCTGAGTTGCAAGGCTAAATGGGAGTTCTACCGTGCTGAGTCTTTAGGACTAAAAAAATGTGAGACCAACAGACTTGGGATCCAAATATCTTGAAATCCTGTGCTTCTTTTAGTGACTAATTGCTGAAACTATCCAACAAGCTAATGCTGTTCCTTTTCACGTTGCAAAAACGGCGCTCTGTTAGCGTGAACACTAAATAAATGCCTGCAGCAAAGCACACAACGCGTACTCATCAGAAAAGACTTGTCGAAAACCCAGGTAACAGCAAGCAAAATTGCTATGTTTCATCACCACCCTGTACATCACTTCGGCACTGTAAGTACACCGGATTTAGTAGAAATGCCGGATCACAAAAGCAGTGGGGACAACTTGGTAGCACTCCACTTGAGACGTATACCATTCATAGAGCTTTGATAATCGTACACAAAAGAGGCGAGGCTAACTGTAGCTCTCCGAATGAAGGAAATCGCCTAGCGATTATCCCTAAGACACTTAACGTACAAGGGAAGGAGCCGAAATGACAGTGTTGTTCAAGCAATCCAAACTCACTTCATGCTGTAAAAACGTCACGCCTGGCCATATCGGACCCAAATATTGTCGACAGTTTGCGACGAATGTGCGCAGGCAGACAACTGGCGAATTTACGGGCGAGGCATTATCCCGGGATTTCGTAAGATCGAGCGCAGAATCGTGTTTTGCATCCATACACGTGCCAAGAAGATCCGGAGCTACCTGAATATCAATGAAATCGAAACAGTCTAGAAAATTTCGCAGATGAGCAAATGAAATCGGAGATCCAAGGAAATAAGCAGTACTAAAAATAAAAGGGTAAGGTGACAGATACTAGTTGTCGAGATGACAAAAAATGGTGTAAAACGGAGAGCCTACGGTATACCGACAAATATGTCGCGGCACTCCCAAAACTAAGGCACCGGTGAATAAAATTACTCATGTAGGTGGTTACGTCTCTTCCAAACTGATAGACGACTATGTGAATTCCGGGGAAGGTTAAACTCACTTGAAGCCACCATAACTTAAGCATTGCGAGGGGCGATGCAAAATCAGCACGCCAGTTCTAAAAACGGTCTGCAGGATTAAAGTGAGTTCACTGTTACTTTGTGCCTGTGTGAAATGATATCCGGAACGCACGACCTCCAGCGCTATGAAAGCATTGCACATTTGGCTGGAATAAGGAATTGATAATTCCTTACTCTGGTGGTGTTTAAAAGCGAGTCCAACGTCTGACCAGATGACTTGCTTCGACCACCTGGGAAAACTGAAGCAAGTGATTTGCATGCCAAATACTCATCCGTTATCCTGTTGCACACGCTAGAACCTGTGTCAGTTTTGAGGAATCATGGTTTGGGAGAGGGCTTCAACACGGGTGTGTCAGTGACAGGGGAATTGTGTTAACATACATTCGCCCGAAACAAACGTTTTTCCGATATCAAGAGGACAAATTCTGACACAAAATTCCACGACACCCAAACACACCCGCCTGACCACCAGACTCTTCAACTAACCTAACAGAACCTTTACTTATTCATGCAGAACTACTGACCGAGAAGCCACACAACCCACACCATTGTTCTATTTGAACATCATCATCATACATACTGTTCTATCTAACTGCTCAATAAGCCGCTTTCCGGTTCTCTCACCTCAAGTGTATAAAAAAGAGTAACCTGCGTGCCTTGAAGTCCTCCTGTTCACTCGCCATCCGTTCATTACACACTAACAGTCCATCCAAAAGCTTTGCGTACATTTGTTGAGCTTAGTCTACTCCAATATCTATGGGCCGTAGAGATAGAGAAACCGCTACAAGGAAACTGAAGACTATTACAGCTGCTTTCACTACTTAACAGACAAAGCGACAGATTAGTTATTTTTCAGGGCAACAGTGAAACAAATGTGCTAAACACTCCTCACAGTTATATTGGTCCTTGGTGAGCGTTCAGGCAATGAAGTGAGCGTAGCGACATGGTTCTGCAACGATGCCGAAGAACTGCTTTTCACCTTTTTCATATGTTTTTGCCCAGCCAGATGTTCCCGTAATTGATCGCTTGAGTTAAGACGAACATTGCAGAATTCGCAATAATTTGATCCGACAGAACCAAGAGTTTTACTCTCAGGTGAATTGACTTCGTGGTCACCTATCGAATCTGAGCGCAGACTTGCACCAGGGTGAACCTGTCTACTCATTTTAAATGGTGAGAGCGAAGACTTGTCTGGGGTGAGCTTCTTAGGCTCTGGGATTGATGAGCAATCCTGTCCGACAACACTAATTCCGTTACAAACTGAGAACCGAAAGCAGTTCGCTATGTGTCGTTTTCCGGCTTCGTGGGCTTGCAGTTGTTGTCTTGTGGGGCAGTGTACGTCGCACAACGCGCAGCTGAAGGTGGAGGACATGCAGCAGCTGAAAACAAAGGGACAAAGGTTTCAGAGATCAATTAGAAGCAAGGCCGTCATGAAAAAAACTGAACCTCACCATGAAGCCTTGTGCCCTTCCGTGACTCGTTGAGCTATACTGGAAGATGTCTGTGTGACAGAGTCTCTTATACGAGGTTGGTCAATGGGTAGACGTCTGATCAACATAGTCTCCTGGTCGGAACGTGTGGCAATTTGTTTTTCAAGAAAGTAAATGCATTGGCGTTTCCTGACGAACACTTCTGTCTTGAGGTCAGTCTTTTGAGTCAAACGCTTGAGTTGAGGACTCCATTATCCTCCTCTCTAGGTCTAGGAAACCTGGCAGTATTCCCGCTCACATAGAGGCATGAATTACGTGTTTACAGATAATCACATGCCACAAAGGCTGTCACGTGGTGCCATCAGCCGGGTCACCTTACTTGCTGCACTCAGCGGGGCGAGTAATGGAAAGCAGGCCACTGTTGACGTCTCCTTTCTTTCTCCACTTGCTTGTCCTTCCCCCTCCGTAATCTCGTTAATAACTATCTACTTTTAGGACTCTTCTGTAAGGACTGACGACTCCCATTGTCTTGCATCGGTCTTGGCTGCAACACGCGCAAGTCAGCCGAAGCCGACAGCCTCAAACATTTCAAAATCAATCTTCAAGCCTCGTACTTCCATAACTTCCCAGTGTGCCTCCTAATCAGGAAGACCTCCAGCCCAAATTGCTCAAAACTGACAAGTGTTCAGTTGGCGTCTGTCTGATCTACTTACCTGCATCTGGGAAAAGTAGACTGTCCCGATAAATCGGTGATAGTGACGATTTAAAAAACAGCCAGCAGTCATCACAGAGCATCAATCTGACTCGTCGTACCAAGACTCTTAGCTTCGCGTGTCCTGCACCATCTATGAAGCATTGATTCAAGGGGCTGTATTGACTAAATCTTAAAGCGCACGCACGTCATACGTGTAATCAAACCAAAATTTCGGCAGACCTGGATGACCCAGTCCATCTTATTCNCAGCGTGTTTCCCTTAACACATTCACAGAAGGAATGAAATATTGTGTCCACGTGTTATATTACTTGAATCGTCATAATTCCGGGGGCGTGATAGTATAGAATGAGCTTTCAAAAGACCTTGTTGGACAAGTACGCCAACTGTCTCCATTACTGTTCGATTTTCCGATTAACAATATGAGGTGAACGCTGGAACGTCTTCAAAAGCTTGCGGTTGAAATGGCTCCTGACGAACACACTATGGATCTGGAATATCGTCATAATCACCACCATCAATTATAACCACTATAATCATCATCATCATTATCATCACCATCATAATCATCATTATCATCAGCGGCAGTAACATCAATGTTGACACCGCTGCTTCACTGCCGCACAACCATAAAGCTCATACAATTACATTTAAAACCGTACAGTGAAAACAAGAGAGGACGTACTGACGCCCTATGCCAAGTATTCTGAGGTGGCTACACATCCAAGGGCTCAATCAGACGATCTGGAGAAAAACTGAAAACACAAACGCTTATGAATCGGACCAGCTACCGTTTCATGCAATGTCCCCACTCAAACTGTTCAGCACAATGTATAAGCTATAAGCCGTGTACCACAGGGCCATTTCTTCCAGCTGCTAAACAACCGACCACCGGAAAAGGGGACATACAGCAAAGTCCTGGCTAGTTCGAGAACTGGGAAGTCGCGTATTTAAGGCGACAGCTTTTATCCACGAGCGCCATTGATTGAACGATGGAGCTATTTCTGTCAGCCATCAACCATTGGTGAGTTCAGTCCCTGGGCCCCCATCCAGGGAAGCGGCAGTTGCTAACCTGACTAAGCTTACTGGTTAGTCCTTTAGTACTTCGTTGCCAGGTCGTACATTGTCCACCCTCGGTTGGTTCCAGTCAGCACAAGGCTGAGCAAAAAGAGCTACTGAGGCAGACGGTCTTCAGGTGTGCAGAGTACATGTTCCAACCAGCGTAACGTATGAAACGTGAGAAATTCATCCTTCGCGGAGAGTTCCTTCTTCCTAAGATAATCTAGCGTACCTCAGCATTATTAGTCCGATGTTCCCACCAGGCCCGACCGATGCTTCGAAGACACCGATGGTCAAACACCGACATCTTTCGTATGTCCTCTGCGCGTAGGGTCACGTTTCTGATCCATAAAGTAGTATGGATCGCACCACTGTGTAAACTCTGCCCTTGACACGCAAACTGAGTCACCTCGGTACCGCAGGTGTCGGAGGTTGGCAAAAGCTGTCCTGGCCCTTCCTATTCAGGAGATAATCTCATCTCCAACCAGTCCACCGGAACTTTTACAGTTGCCCAGATAAATAAATTTATCTACCATGTCGATCGCCTCACCTGCAAACACAAGGTGTGTGTTTGATCCAACCTAGTCTTGTAGCAGCACTTCACACGTTGCAGGTGTGAAGCACATACCGAACCGTGCGGCACAGTTGTTTAAGTTATTTAGAATCGTCTGCATTCGAGAAGGATCTGGGGCGAGATGGCCAAAGTGGTTAGAGCGAGAATTTACTGACCAGAAGGTCCGTGGTTCGAATCCGACCTCCGCCACTCGACTTCCCCTGTCTAGGCTTGGGCAACCTGGCAGTATCCCAGCCCTCGTGCTTCCTTCGGGTAGCATGGCAGCTAGGCACCGGAAGGGTGCTACAGCTGAA